>NC_043000.1:377521-382628 GCF_006345805.1 Octopus sinensis
CGTGTGTGTAAATAATGTATGTACATATATATATATATATATATATATATATATATATATACATATAAAGCAGGACAGTGGAGACACACAAGGAAGCCGAATGACAACAAACATGGAGGGTCGTTATGAAAAGAGATTAAAAAACCCTCTTGAATATTTGCACACAAAATTATATGTACTTGACCCAATAATCCCTTCTTAAGTTATATGAACAAGAACAGGAAATTTCACTCTGTATAACTGCAATAAATATACAATGAATCGTTTCTCTCGAAGAGCTTAGGCTCGAAACATCAAAGACTTTTCCATTCTTCCTGAGCGTCAAACTAATACACCTGCTTGTTATTCCCTCATATATCTTCGTCTTTCATTTCATACGCATGTATGTATGTACGTATGTATGTATGTATGTATGTATGTATGTATGTATGTAGTATGTATGTATGTGTGTATGTATTCTCCGCTTACGAATATATGATACTTATGTCACACATCTGTTACAAACCTCTCTTTCTACATTCCGTTTACCGTATCCACCTAAAAGCAGGCTTTGTATATTTCAGCGCTAAAAGCATTCATTTGATAAACGTTCATTTGCATACTCATAACTTTCGAAGGCATTTGGTTTACTTTACAACGGTCTACTAATATGCAAAAAGATACTTGATTATTTTGTTGAAATCTATGTGAAATTAGCTGATAATGGTCACTTGAACATGTTTGTCGATATTTTCCACAAAAACATAGATTAACTATGGATGTTTTATTCATAGTAAATACAAATAATATGCCAATACAGGTAAAGTACATGGTGGAGGCGCGTGGCTTAGGGGTTAGGGTGTCACCATCATGATCGTAAGATTGTGATTTCGATTCCTGGACCGAGCGACGCGTTGTGTTCTTGGGCAAAACACTTCATTTCACGTTGCTCCAGTCCACTCAGCTGGCAAAAATGAGCAACGCTGCGATGGACTGGGGAACACATACGCCATTGAAACCGGGAAACCGGGCCCATAGGCCTGGCTAGGTTTTAAAAGGGCACATTTAATATATTTATTTTATAAAGCACATGAGATATGAAATATGAAAGTAAATCTGGAGTTATAACATACTGAATGTGGTGATGATGACTGTATCAATTACAACAACATTCCGATGATCCGCAGCCTCTTACTACGAAACGCAGCAAATAAATAAATAAATAAAAATGGAAAGAAAAGAATGAGAGATAAGAAAGAGAGCACCACTGCCATTTCTTTGTTTAGAAAATCTCGAAAAGTTAATAGACTTAAGAATATTATTATACCAATCCAAACAAACGATTAATAAGGATATATAAAAGAAAGTTTTAATACAAAAAAGAAATGATTCAAACGCAGCCATGTCTTCAATATAGTACTCATAACGCGCCCTCAGACACGTACACACATACACATACACATACACACATATAAATACAGAGTTTTCAAACGTGTAATAATGATGAAGCCACAACACACATACATATACACACATGCCCTCGTACACGCTCGACCACATTGCGGTTTTTACCGCACCCTCCCCCCCCTCTTACATCTATCAATGCAAGATGTTTTAACGAACATCTAACTTCCTCTTTCTGCTCTCCCTTTCCATCACGTAATATTTATGGTTACCTTACGTCATATACTCTGCTGACCTTTGACCTGACATTCCTGTCAGCCACCAACTGCTCGCTGACTTCCTATTTACGAATGCATGCCCTCAACACTTGTAGACACACATTACATACACAGATATCTTAACAGGTATATATATATATATATATATAATATATATATATATATAATATATATATATGAACTATATAAACTATATATATATAAACTACACTTTTAGCTTGTTAATTATCGTGTGCGTGTGCATGCATTTGCGTATGTATGTATATATATATATACATACATACATACGGAAATGCATGCACACGCACACGATAATTAACAAGCTAAAAAGTGTAGTTTTTTATAGAACAAATAAATATACATCAAGTTAATCAAATATTTATGACTATACCCCACACATATCTACACACACACTCCCTAAAACATTTGTATGTGTGTGTGTATGTGTGTGTGTGTGTTACGTTCATATTACCTCTCACATTATATATATATATATATATATATGTGTGTGTGCGTGTGTGGGTGCGTATGTGTATGTGTGTGTGTGTGTTACATTCATACTACCTCTCACATTATATATATGTGTGTGTGTGTGTGGGCGCGTGTGTGTATGTGTAGGTGTGTGTATCTGTGTCGACAGTTAGAGCTAGGATGAATGTGTGTTTGTGTGCGTGTGCACGCGAGCGTGTTTGGTGTAATATGTGTGTGTATAGTGAAGAATGTGTGTGTGCGCTTTAGTGTGCATGCATGCATGTGTGTGTCTGTGTGTGTGTGTGCCTAGAATTAGAGCTAGGATGAATGTGTGTTGGGTGTGTGCATGTGTGTGTTCGTGTAGGTGTGTGTGTGTGTATGTGCTGTAATATGTGTGTGTATGGTGAAGTATGTGTGTGATTGTGCGTCTGAGAGTGTATGCATTCATGTGTGTGTATGTGTGTATGTGTGTGTGCGTGTGTGCGTGTGTGTGTGTGTGTGTGTGCGTGTGTGTGTGTGTGTGTGTGTGTGTGTGTTTAAATGCTTCAATTAAATACATAAGTCTATGCCATCGGATCTGAAGGCCGCGTCACCGTCATAGGTATTACTTCTACAGCTTTGCTGGGCAGAAAGTAATTTTTCCGATGATGGATATGTTGTGTTTTATGAAAAGAAAGTTAAAAGCTCTCTTTAATATTTGCACCCAACATTATATGTACTTGACCCAATGACATCAGACCAGTCTCATGTACTTTTCAGTAATCCTTTCTCCTTAAGTTACACGAACAAGAACAGGAAATTTCACACTGTATAGCTGTAATAAATATACAATGACTCGTTTCTCTTGAAGAGCTTAGGCCCGAAACGTCAAAGACTTTTTCATTTATTCGTGAGCGTCAAACTAATACACCTCCTACTTGTTATTCCCTCATATATTTTCGTCTTTTATTTTCTGCAAATTAGAACTATATATATATATGAGGAAAGACACACAAATAAGAAAGGAGAAAGCAAAGGACCACTGATGAGGTCACAGAAGTGTGACGGAAGAACGCTGGCCGAAATACGATTAATGTAAAAAATAAAATAAAGCTGAACCAAATTAACACCAAATATATAGTGCGTGTGTTTTATTGGCCTGCTCGCTTAGCCAGCAGGGTGGAGTCATTTGAAGGCTAAAACAATGCTAAGCGCATTGTGACCAGTGATGTGCAGCTTGGTCGGTCACGTGATCACGTGATATATATATATATAGTCCAAATTTGCAGAAGACAATTTAGTACATTAACAATTTAATACATTATATCTGAACGGCTCCGATTTCTTGTACTCAGAGTTGCTTTTCCGATTATCAGCTGGTAAACTTCATTTGAGTATCCACAGCCTGCAAATTTTTTGAAATATGAAATGAAAATTTTAACGCAGTACCTATTGTTATGTTCTTTTGTTTACACGTAGGAAAACGGTTACTCAAGCATACGCTTTTGATTTCATTCCTGGTTAACGTGACAATGCCATTATAACTGTCATATACTCGATACAATTGAAGATATAAAATTATGCTGTAGTTCAAGTTCCTGCAAAACCTGGTGGAACAAAATCCCATAATAATTATTGAAGAACTAGCAGAGAATCTTGGATTTGATCATTCAACCATTCATCGACACATGCGTGCCATCAGAAAAGTCAGCAAATTGGGTCAATGGGTTCCTCACAAACTTTCCGAGTCTAATGCTTGGCCACATACAGTGAGGATGATATACCCAAGGCTGGAGCAGTTTGAATGGGAAACGATGCCTTATCCACCATATTCGCCGGACATTGCTCCATCTGATTATCATTTATTCCGCAGTCTTCAAAATCATTTATGCGGAAAAAAATATATTAATTCTGTAAAGGAAGTCAGAACAGTACTCGAGGAGTATTTTTCATCATGGACAAGTGAATTCTGGAAGAGGAGCCTTGCAATTCTACCAGAGAGATGGGAGAGCATTGTAGAAAATGAAGGAAAGTATATTTCAGAGTAAAAAATAATTTTATCTCAGTTTTGAAAAGTAAAAGAAGTATAAAAAACCGCATTATTTATGGGCTGACACATTCGATGGTTTTTTCCAAGGATTCTAATGCTCTTAGCTTAGTTTTTCCTGGGGCTGGCCAGATTGGAGCAATCTCAAGATTAATCAGCCGAAATTGCGAGGATGACCCAGTTCTTGACTGAAGATAAAAGGCTTCGAATGACTCGTCCTTGATTTTGTATCGTCTATCTGGATGTTTCGTTGTCCCATTTTGTATCACTTAGTTGTCCGAATGTTTTGTACTCTTGTCTCATTTTGTATTTTATTTTATATATATATATATATATATGTGTGTGTATGTGTGTGTCTGTGTGTCTGTGTAACATATATATGTATATATTTATGTCTGTGTCTATTTATATATACACAGATATAGACAGACAGATAGATAGATCGTTGTGTTTGTGTTTTTTGTGCCTGTGTTTGTCCCTTCACATCGCTTGCCAAGCGGTTTGTCTTTGTTTGCGTCCACGTAACCTAGAAGTTCAGCAAAAAAACCAATAGAATAAATATCAGACCTCAAAATTGATAAGTACTAGAGTCGATTTGTTCGACAAAAAGATTCTTCAAGTGGTGCTCCAGCATGACCGTCGTCCAGTGACAAAATTAAGTAAAAAAATAAATGACAATATTCAAGCTATGTTCTATAAAAAAAACAAAAAACATTTATAACGACCCGACAAACGTAAGTAACAATAACAGAAATGACAACCCGAAAAAAAAAATGGTTAAGAGTGAAAAATTAAGAACATTCCGATGAAGAAGAGTCAAAGAAACAGGGAAGAGAATGGCTGTTGGCAATATGATATAAAATATGTAGCAGAGAAGCTGTCTTTACGTAAAACCTGTCGACGTTCTGTCAAAATCATCAAAAACGCCATCTTGCTAACTACTCAAAAA
>NC_043000.1:387728-390228 GCF_006345805.1 Octopus sinensis
GATTCTGTCTTCATAAATGTTCAAGACAATTCTCTTGAGAAGGTATGAGCTCTGCCAAGTTAATTTGTCTTTGGATGGTAAATCGGTTTCGGATGGTGAATCATCGGTCCGTTAGAGTTATAAAATATTACGCGACATGAGAAATTTTGTGTGTTGCCATCGGCAATAGTCGTCATTCAATGGAAATCTAGTTCTCACCATAGAAATAATGTACACTTAACGGATTGTCTACTAGTTTGTGTGTTGTGTGTGTATATATTTATATATATATATATATATATATATATATATATATATATATATATCTATATATATATATATATATATATATATATATATATATATATATATATAAATTGTATATATATATATAGTTGGAATTTATAAAAAACAAAAGACGAAGATGGGTGGTAAACAACAAACAGATGTATTAGTTTAACGCTCGGGAAGGTGAGAATTTCTTTTATGTTTTGAACCTATGCTCTTCAACAGAAAGGAATACAGAAATAAGCAGAGAGAGGAAATAATAAAGGTTTAGTGGTTAGCGATCAATCATGTACATGAATACAGGTAAGTGTATATACTCTTTTAATCTCCTTTGTTTCAGTCATTTGACAGCAACCAAGCTGGAGCAAAAGATTCTATCGACATCTTTTGCCGAACCGCTAAGTTACGTGGAAGTAAACCAAACGATAGTGGGGGCACTAACACATACACACGCACACGATGTGCTTCTTTCAGTTTCCATTAACCAAATCTACTCACAACGCTTTGGTCGGCCCGAAAGACACTCGCCCATTGTGCCACGCAGTGGGACTGAACCCAGAACCATATGGTTGATAAGCAAGCTACTTACCACACAACCACTCCTGCGCCTATTTATATATTTTTCATATAATAAATGTGTATGCATAATTGTATGTGTGTGCGTGTGTGCGTGTGTGTGCATGTGTGCGTGCATATGTAACATTTTTTTATATAACTATTGAAACACTGTGTTCAAAGAGATGATCTATAGCCAAAGGATATGAATATTTTTGAAGCTATATTGAAAAAACCCTCGAAATCGATACAGATCGATTAGTTTATTCATTAATATAGTCTTGTAAAGAAGGTGTTTCTCTAAAAATGCCAACACTCAGTTATCATAGTAATGAACAAAAAGATACTTTACAGAAAATTCTTTTTAAATAACACTTATTTAATTGGATATTTGTACAGTCCTTGATAAAAGCGGCTTTTTTGTATAAATTTTAATGGCACGTACAAGTTACCAGAGACGACCACATAGCTATGTCAAGTGCGGATTAATATCTATTTTACATGTCATAATGACTTCTGGTATTAAACTGCTCGTTAGTTCCTATTACTACTATTTCTTTAATATTAAGGAGGTGTGAGATTTACATAGGCTTCCTGCGTCCTTAAACGTCTTAGTATAAAGGCAGGATGTTTAAATGGCAATGGATGACTTCCTACACGAAGAAAGGACTTATATACGTTACAACCAGGTTCGTCCACATCGTCAACCTTCCCACGGACAGCGCTTAAAACCATATTTTATTTGCAGAATATATTTAACTTTTAGTGAATATTTGTTATCTCTTTCTGTCTGTCTTTCATCTTTGTTTTACTCGGATATATATGTATGAGTATGCTTGAAACGAGGTAGTGTTACTTAAAACACTGATCAACACATACTTTCTGGCACAAAGTTTATCAGTGGTTTTAGTTTATTTTGGGGTGCTGCATCCAAATCTGACATCAGATTTTTGAGGTATAAAATCTTATACATTTGCTAGAAAGAGCTATTTAATGCTCATAAGGGAAAAATTAAACATACGTAGATGCAAATTTTAATAGACAATATTTCTTATTTTAATCTAATAAATCAAAACGCAAAGTTCTGGAAGTAAAGGCACATTTGCATGCAAGAATTAAGCTTCGTTATAACAAAATATGAATAAGTGGTTATCCATTCTGATCATCTTATTGCAGCAAGAACTTCCCCTTTTTTGACGATCTCTTGTGAACAGCTTCTGGGACATCTTTCATCATCAAGCTCCAGCAGTAATCTGCCACCATGTTTAAGCCCCATAGGCCTTGGTAGCGTTTTTCCATTACTTTTAACTCTTGATGAATGTGTTCTCCTTGTTCTTCGTTGTCGTCACCCAAGTTTTCAGGAAATTCACCCAAGTGGCTGTGTAAGCAATGCAATTTAATGCTCATTCTACATTCAAGTACTTGCAGACTCTAGAGCAGCTCCTCCACATTATCTTTATAGTTGTTAGCTTTCTTGTTCCCAAGGAAATTCCGCACCACAACAGAGAAGTCATTCCAAGCTCTAACCTCCGCCGCATTCATTGTCGTAACAAAATGGGGATCTCTGAGGAGTGTTCTTATTTGAGGTCCATCAAGTATTCCTGCCTTCTTCTCGTTACTGAGACTTGGAAAGGTTGTACATATATATCTAAAGCATATATATCTAAACATGGAACGC
>NC_043000.1:395228-400228 GCF_006345805.1 Octopus sinensis
ATATATATAGTGATATACACATTATATGAACAGTCGTAGAAGTCATACAGGCTACCGCAGCATTGAATTCCATAGAAACTTTCAGTTCTGTTTGATACAATGAAACATGTAATGAAATATAATCATGCATGAACAGAAACGTGTGTTTCTAATATCCCCGAGGAAAGTACAATCCCTCTGAACACTCCAGGTCTCAAAGCGGGTAGAAAGGAAGGCTGAGAAAACTTGTTTTACATTCAGAAGTCCACTCCTTACAGCTTACATATACAGTAATGTGCTTATTTTTGCACAAAGCTCTGGCGCCCATTTTTTATTAACCTTTGTATAATATATATATATATGTATATTTTCCTTCCTGTTCATTGTATACCATGTATACTTACTCCTTTTTATTTATTTATTTATTTTATCATTTTATTATATGTAAACCCACACATTTTGTGTCGCTTTTGTATTGTCCCCCTCAACCTTCGCTCTGATGGAAAGTAAATGAAATTATTATTATTGTTGTTGTTGTTGTCTGTATCATTGTTGCTGTTACCTTCTTTTTTTTCTTCTTCCTCTTCTTCTTCTTCTTTTCATTATTATTATTATTATTATTATTATTATTTATTATTATTATTATTGTTATTCAGTAGTTTTATTTTTATAGCGTGCTTTCACTTCACTACCGAGCGCAGCTCTGTGTGCCTTGGGTATGTGCTGTGATTTGTTGTGATGCTCTGATGGTTATTGTATGGAAAATGTTCTGCGTAGGATGTGTGCAGTGCCTAGTAGTGCAATTTTCTGTATGTTATATGTGTTTGTAAGTCCTGGTGTTTTTGTTATGTATTTGTCTGAATATTTTTTATATGCCTAATGCACCTACTATGATAGGAATTGTTTCTGTTTTCAGATTCCACATTCTAGTTACCTCTATTTCCAGGTCTTTGTATTTTGAGAGTTCTCTATTTCTTTTAGAGACACGTTGTCATCAGCCGGTATTGATACTCAATTAGAAAGCATTTTTTTTCTTCATGGTCTCTGACAACTATATCTGGTCTGTTGGCCTTAATTTCTCTATCTGTGTGTATCGGCATATCCCAAGCATGGTTGCTTTCTCGTTTTCTGTGACCTTTTCTGGTGTGTGCCTATACCATCTTTTTTCTGTTGTTATTCCATAATGTTGGCATAGCTTCCAATGTATGTAGGTTCCAACTCTGTCATGTCTGTGAATAATTCCTTCTTAGCCAGGACTGGGCAGCTAGAGATAATATGATTTATTGTTTCTTGTCCATCTCCACATATTCTGCAGTTACTTGTAATATTTCTTTTCATTACATGTTTTTGGTAATTTCTGGTGGGGATGCTTTGGTCTTGTGCTGCAATTAAAAATCCCTCTATTTCTGCTTTGAGTCCTGAGCTTCTCAACCATTGTTGGGATTTTTCTTTGTCTATTTCTTTTTGCGTTTAGTTTAGTCCAGTATTTACCATGAAGGGGCTTTTCTTGCCATCGTTTTATCATGGTTCGTTGCTGTTCTATTTTTAGTTTGGATTTCATTTGTTTTATAGCTTTTGTTGTTTCTTCATTTTCTTCTTCTTCTTCATGTTTATTAGGTGGTATGATTTCTTGTTTGTATTTGTCAGCTTCCTTAAATACTGAGAACAGTGTTTTTGTTTTGCTCGTGTTTTCCGCTATCTGGATCAGTTTTCCTTCCTTCTGAAGTAGATATTTTTTCAGTCCTATGGTGGTTATTTTTATAGTAGTTTTCCAGCTGTATAGGCCTCTACCACCTTCTATACGTTGTATATATAGTCTTTCTATATCAGATTTTGGGTGATGCATCCTAGATCCTGTCATTATTTTTCTTGTTTTCCTATCTATTTTTGTCAGTTCATTTCGTGTCCAGTTAAGGATATTGTAGCTGTAACTTATAACTGGGACAGCTAAAGTGTTGATACCTATTATCTTGTTTTTAGCATTGAGCTCTGTGTTTAGTATTGATCTAACTCGTCTATAATATTCTTTTTTTATTTTCTCTTTCATTTGTGTGTGCTGTGTCTTATCTAGTTCATGGATTCCTAAGTATTTGTAAGTTTGGCTTTGGTCTAATTCTTTTATTTCATTGGTTTTATCTAGTGTGATGTTGTTACTCTTAACTAGTTTTCCTCTTTTCATGGTTACTTTGGCGCATTTTTCTAATCCAAATTTCATATCTATTTCTTTGGTAAATCCATGAACTGTCTTTAATAGTGTTTCCAGCTGTTTGTCATTTGCAGCGTATAGTATATTATTATTATTATTATTATTATTATTATATTATTATTATTATTATTATTATTATTATGACTATTGACTGAGAGAGCAATGCATGCCATCAAAGAGACACTGGGGTATAAAAAAATATACGAAGCCCAATATACCCATCATGACTACCTGTCTGATAAAAGTACGCCAGCTACATACGTCACAACCATATATGCGCGAAAGTGTGATCTCATATCCACATTAAACAGCACATGACCTAGCAGGTGAGGCCCAGTTAGAATTCTCTTCAGGTCGAGTAGCCCATCTTGCTTAAAAGGTCCCTGATTAGGGTTTGCTTAAAGAATGTTGAACGAAACAACCCATGTTACCAGAGGTGAATTACTCAAACACCAAAAAATTCCTTTCAACACCTGGCTATAATGCTTCCTCCACTTCTCCTGCTTATGATCAGAGATGCACATATCAGCCACTAAGGGACATGCTCAACTGGTGATGGTCAACGAAATGACAAGCAAATTTGTGGTATTGCGCAGAATATTTGCTGTAGCCCATCCTTTTCACCTAGACAGAACATGTCAGTTAATATCAGTTAATATCAGTTAATATCCAATCAGTTAATATCAGAGATCATACGGCATTATTGCGAAAGAGTGGAGAGCGAAGTACTGTACACCGTCATTTTTGCTGCAAGGTGGGTGAGTGTGGAAAAGGGGACCCATGTGAATGGTGTTACTCTGTGCATGCAAGTGTAGACCAGATGGAATGGAGAGGAGAATGGTGCCTACTTGAAATACCCTTGGCGATCGGTGTGTCGGGGATGTGTAAAGTTCCTTGGCTGATCCTGGGTGGATTTCCTCTTTTCGGGGGATATTATTGTTTGATGTTTTTGTTATTATTGTTTTACTGTTTACACGTACTATATTTAAACCTTCACTGTCCTTTATTTTGCATCGACCATTTTGTTTTGTGTGGGAACCCTGTGGTGGAGACCTGCATGGCTGCTTAGGCATACTAAGGCTTCTGATGCACAAACACGCATTCAGCACTCAGACTGCAACTCTTACAACGATTTCTGGACAGTGAGCGCGTGTGGGCTCCGTTTGCGAGGCATGTCTTCTTGGTAAGAAAAGTCCTGGGTGAAAAAAAGGTCGAAACTGGGCACTTGGCAACTAAAATGTCATCAGACGCTCACAGCCCTCTACCAGTCAGGGAAATAAGATCGTTTGATGTTCCACTTTAGCAGTATATAGAGTCTTAATAGCGTGGAAGTGCGACGACGTTCTCGTGAAGACTCTGGGTGTCTATAATAACGAACTGATTAGTCTGTTCTGTAGGACTTTCCGGTCGGAAACTACAATGGATGTTTTCCAGACGTCCTTGGCCTGGCAGTGCTGGCGAGATGAGCTATCGGTTCGAGATAAACTCTACTACACACGGATGTGCTGTCACACAGGCTTGTCCGTGTGTGCATGCTGAGCGACGGAACTGTTCTGCTCACACTCGTTCAGTGTCCGGGCATTGCTGACTTGTGGACTTATGTGAAACAGCTGAAGTTGCATGTCGTACGGATCGATCTGTCGACCGAGTTCAGAGTGATGATTGTCCCGCCACCTTCTTTCAATCGGGCAGGCAAGGTAAGTTTCTTTAGCCTGGTGGCTGTGTCGAAAGAGGTTGTCTAATGGACGAAGGTGGCAGGCATGGAGCCAGAGACATTCTCTGGTAGAGTTCTCATCAACTTTTTCAAGTTTCACTTAAAAAGGAAAATGAAGGTGGATAGTGAAGTGTTGTCCTCAAGTGTCTCGGAAAACAGGAATTGAAGAAGGCACTGGGGTTCCTTTATTATCCCGAGAGGTCTTCTTGTATCTGGAGGTTCAGGCGTGGTTGAAACACATGATCTCTGATCTTAACTGATTGGAAGTGTTATCATGTACATATTTTGTCTAGGTAAAAAGGATGGGCTACAGCAAATATTCTGCGCATGCCACAAAATGAGGGTGGAGAGTGAAGTGTTGTCCTCAAGGGACATTATTGAAAAGCAGATGAAAGTTGCGAAAATGTGTCTCGGAGAACAGGAATTGGAGAGTGCAGTGGGGTTCCTTGAGTTTCCCAAGAGGTCTTCTTGTATATGGAGGACCGTATCACCATCATCTGCTTTTTCTTTTCTTTCTTATTGTTATTGTATGTTTCCCTTCACTGCTTTATTGTATACTGTGTATACTTCATATGTGTGAGTGTGTGTGTGTGTGCGTGTGTGTGAGTGTGTATGTGTCTGTGTATTCTTTTACTTGTTTCAGTCAGTTGACTGCGGTCCTAGGACATTTTTAAGCCTAGTACTTATTCCGTCGGTTTCTTTTGTCGAACTAAGGAGAAAATACTTGCCCAAGGTACCAGCAGTGAGACTGAAGCCGGAACCACGTGATTGGGAAGAAAGGCTCTTACCACACAACCATGCCTCAACCTATATACCGCTAAAAACATTTTACCTGTTCTCAGTTTCAGTATTTTTCAAATGCTTGTACAGTGCTTTATCTTTGCAATCTTCCATCCTGCACAAGCCTGACCTTCTCACTTCCAATAATAGCGGTTCTGTGACATTTTTTACATACCATGCTATGTTGTTTTCTTATACTCTATTGCTGTGTTCGCATCCAATCAGTACTCATCTCCCACTTTTTCTTGGTACATACAGTCTGTCTGTACCACTATTTGGGTGGAGTATCCCATATCTAGTCAGAAACACCCTTGTCTTTCT
>NC_043000.1:405228-430228 GCF_006345805.1 Octopus sinensis
CATATGATTGGTGTTCCGCCAAGCCTGACCTTTCTTTCTTGGTTCGACTACCATCTGTGCAACATCTATATTCCTTCTCATACCTATCATCTCTTACGTCCCTGCCGTAAGGCTTCACTTCCACACACACCAGCTTAATTTAATTCGTCCTTAGTCGAAAGGCACCTGTTGTTATTGTCTTTTATTTGAATTTGTATTTGTGTACCGTTCCTCCTTTTTTTTCCCGTCCTTGTTTTCGTATACATTCGCTGCTTTCTTCCAAGGAATCTAGTGCTCTTAGCTTAGTTTTTCTTGGGGCTGACCAGATTGGAAGAATCTCGAGTATAACCAGCCGAAATTGCAAAGATAACCTGGAACTCGACTGAGAAGGAAAACTCCGAATGACCCGTCCTTGTTTTTTGTATATATATATATATATATATATGTGTGTGTGTGTGTGTGTGTGGTGTGTGTGTGTGTTTGCGTGTCTGTGTTTGTACCCCACTCCATCGCTTGACTACCGATATTGGTGTGTCTGCCTCCCCGTAACCTAGTGGTTCGGCAAAAAAGAACGATAGAATAAATCCTGGAATCGATTTGTTCGACAAAAGGCCGTGCTCTAGCATGGCCGCAGTCAAATGACTGAAACAAATTAAAGAGTAAAAGAGTAATTGCCGACGCCGTACGAAGCTAACAAAGGCCCACATTTGTGTACAGCTCTTAAATCTGTTCTACATCCAGATAAAATCCTTTCTACTATTGGTATTGAATCAGTCTCAGATATGCTCCTGCCCCAGACCACTGGACATGCTGTCCCTCCTTGATTTCTTTTCTATTGCTACTGTAATGTCCGCTGCTCAACTGATATTGCTGCTCTCCAATCTCCATCACTCAAGCATTCTTGGCCTACATGTGTATCCACTACTTTTCACCCTTGTTGTGTCCACTATTTAAACTTCTGCCTCCCCTGGACTTTGGCTCTCTGGAATCTCCTCTCTGCCCATGCCTTTCCTCTAGGTGCTAACCTGGAACAGTTTAAACGGATGATGAACGGTATTAAGCTCACGGGTTTCGGAGGGACAACAAGAAAGATTACACACGAACACACACACATACGCACATACATACATACATACATACACACATACATACATACATACATACATACATACATACACACATACATACATACACACATACATACATACATACAACACATACATACATACATACATACATACATACATACACATACATACATACATACATACATACATACACACATACATACATACAGCCATCCTTCAACACATCCATCCATCCATGTTGTTGTTGTTACTATTGCAGCTATGGTTACTGTTACTACTACCATTGCTGGCGCTCCTCTTCCTGTTGTGGTGGTATTTATTATTATTGTTGTTGTTGTTGTCGTCGTCATGTTTCACGAAGTTTTGCTATTTCCCCCGGGGTCCAGTATCTGCCACACGACCATTCACTTGTGGTTTTCTGCGTTTTGTATTATTTTTATATACGTTTATATATGCGGATGTATACATAAACATGTATAGTATGTACACACACACACACACACACACACACACACACACATATATATATATATATACATGCATGCATGCATACATACATAAATACATACATACATACATACATACATACATACACACACACACACAACACACACACACACATATATATATATATATACATGCATGCATGCATACATACATAAATACATACATACATACATACATACATACATTACATACATACATACATACATACACACACACACACACACACATAATAACAATGAATTCCATAAAGACATCGAGTAGTACAATATCTGTAACGCCGAACAAATGACAGAGGCTAGAAACAGCAGACAAACCTCTTTCAAGTTATGCTTATTTTCTTTAAATCGAGAAAGATAAATGTTTAGATGGAATCGAAACGGAATCGATACAGTTGCAATGATTTAGACCAAACGTCTGCTCAACTCCAGCTGTCTTAGAGCTAAACACCAATGACTACTTATATCAAACAACAGTAATTACTGAAGCCCCTAGTCATTACTATCGCCATTAATACTAACTGTTTATAGTAACAAAGCTTCTAATACTGCTTTGTCAATCATAGTAACTGGTGAAATCACTAATATTTAGCTACGAATACTATTTACTATAGTTATCAATGACTACTATAGGTACCAATAGTATTATAATTTCGAATAACTATACTCGTAGCCTGTATTAACCCTTATAGCTACAGGTATCTAGAATTAATTGTATTGGCTGGCTTATATTTATGTGTATATATCTGCGTAAACATTTTGAATAAAGTTGGTCTGCGTATTTATTATCGGAACAACTCTCCAAAGTAAACAAAATTTCGACTAAGAAAATATGAAATATTCTATTCAGGCGAGGTAATCGTTGATAAATTCACTAGGATCTCTTTGTTTCTTAGGTTCCGATAGAGAAGTGTAGACACTCAATCATTCACTGATGTATAAATGCTGTAAGTAATAAAATTGGCCCATGTGTTTTTTTGGGGTTTTTTTCTTGGTTGAATATTACCGATGAAGAGAATTATGATTGTGGTTGATGCACGTTGATAATATAATATGGCTTCTACTTATGTTGTAACGTACAACCACTCTAATCTTGTTATCGTTTCACAGTGCTATTTAATGCGATTATAAACTCGTTAATATCGTCAGATTTTATTGTACCTATCAAACATGATGACTGACAGTGATATAATATGATATAATAACATTGGAAAATTTAGTGGTTCGTCTCAAAATGTTATCTCACCACCACATCCCACACCACCAAAAGACTATGCCACCACATCGTTTCTAATCTAGGAAACTAGAACTAACGATAACATTTATAACGACTACCCTGCTTTCTTCAGAAATGGTTAAATATAAATGATAAACTAAATATGAATATATGCTATACCACATAAGAAAACAGGACGGTTACAGTTAGACGCTGACTGAAAGTAGAAATACTGTCTCAAAGCGACAGTAACTAGGAATATACAGAAAACGGATGCGAATGGGCCGAGTAAGACGCCTCACAAAGTTTAAAACATACTTATACTACTTTCATCAGCTTCACCACCACCATCAAATTTACAAATTCCCAGAAAAATACACAGAAATATTACAGTAACATCAACAGAAGTAACGATAAAAACGGAAAGCATTTCTGTTATCTCGCTTCTCAGCGTCCCCTGGTCGCACCGATTACAACTATATATATATAATGCTGAAGTTGTCTGTGTGTGTGGCAGGTTTGGTACCCTCAACTAACACCATCTCCTCCGAGACCCTGCAGCACAAGTTGACCAAAATTGAGAGTACGATAGAAGAAAGCTTGCTCTTCCTTCCGTAGAAAATAAAATTCAAATCGGACCATCTTAAGACCAAAAATTATTTACATCAAAAACGTGCTCTTTTTCTATGAAAATCCCTATTTTTTACGAGTTTTTGACTGCTGTGTCGCCATTTTTCGGTGTATTTCAACCAGAAAAAAGTTCACATAAAGAGAATAACAAGCTACATAATGCAAAATTTTTACTTTTCAAAAATTCTAATTCTAAAGGGCGAAACAAACCCGAGCAACGCCGGGCGATACTGCTAGTTTAAAAATAAACGCTTCATACACGTTCTGAAATGCTTCAAACAGCTAAACAAGGAAATGAGAACAAGACAGACAGTTGGCAAACGTATATACAACATGACCAACATAAACCACAAATCTAGTCATAAAACACTTGCATTTTCACAAGAGCAGCAGAAATACTGACAACAACGTCCACAGCAAGAATTAGCAACCTCTGTAACACAAAACGTTTCTTGAAAAATCAATCAAAAAACCCCATTGAACACAAGAACACAAAACGAAAAATGCAGATCTTTTAGAAAGACAATGATTTAGATACCCTACTTTCTGTATGACATTCAAACTAAGCAACAACGACTAAAAGTTCAGAAGCTTCTGACAAAGCCAGACAAGTTCACAAACATGCTCCCGAGAATACCAGAAAACATCACAGTTTTCACCAACAACCACTCGTACAAGAGATTGTCAGTCACGGATCCGTACCATTTCCACGGTCCCTGTGGTCACCTTTGCATTTCAAAGCCCCGGAAACTAGGGCACGCGTGCATAGGTAGAGGTATACTTAACTATTTCAACCTGTGTTTTGACAGAATCTTTTGATCCCAAAAAATAGAGCAAACAGTACCATAAGTCTTCCTACGTTCAGTCGAGGCTAACATCCGACATTTTCTATAATGCTTTCTCGATGTGAGTTGGAAACTGCCGCTATACTTCTCATAGCACTAGTATATATTTTCTCTTTGCTCTCTCTCTTGAATTAAATCCTCATACAAAAAGTTACTGCCAGGTTTTATGCAGTTCTCTTTGTCCATTGTTTATCTATTTTTTTCTCTGGAAATATTGCCATGAGACAAAATCAGCTTCTTTAGCGTAACTGATATATGCCCGTGCACGTATGTTATCGCAGATGTCGTTCAAAATATTTGTTAAATTGATCGAAACCATTTTCAATTAAAATGTTCATTATTTTTGTATTTATCTTTTAAGAGTTTATTCTTTGGTATAATTTGTTTCTTTGATGTTTACATTTTCTTTTGCATAATTGTTGAGGACCGTTATCTAGATATTTTAATGTGAAATGTTGTTAAAACGAAAAGGCAAATTAAAAATAAAATCTGTAAACACAAACCATTTTGGGAGGTGGGTCCTACTCTCACATGCCATATTTGCAGCTTAGCTAAAGATATAAAAGTATCACTTGGTATTCTTTGAAACATGTCTTAGTCGGAGCGATGAAAAAGATGTCAACACGATTCGATAGTTGTCAACAACAATGATTAAATTTTGGCGCGCAAGGCTACCAATCTCGGAGAAGGGGTTACGTCGATCACCTCGACCCCGTTGCTCAACTGGTAATTTAACAATCCTGAAAGGATGAAAGGCAAAGTTGACCTCAGTTGAATTTGAACTCGGAACCTAAAGGCGGACGGAATGCCGCTAAGCATTTAGCCCGGCGTACTAACAATTCTCTCAGCTCACTGCTTTAATAATTATAAGAACATTAACAATAACGACGACGACGACGACGATGACGATGACGACGACGACGATGATGATGATGATGATGATAATGAGGAGGAGGAGGAGGATTTCAAATTTTGGCGTAAGGCCTGCAATTTCAGGGGGAGCGGGTAAGTCGATTACATCGACCTTAGTGTTTAACTAGAGTCGACATAACCGATGTATTTTGTTTATTCGATTTTCCTAAACTCCTAATATTAGTGGGCTTCTAAGCAGTGTGCTCGCGAATAGTTATTGGGGGTGTTTAAGGAAAACGACCGCCATTAATATGCAAGTTAACTCGCCAGATGTCGAAATACAGTGGATTCACCTTCTCGGTGTAGTGGATTCTCAAGTACGCCAGTTTAGTACTGAGAACACTGAGGACGTGAGTCGTCAATGTATTGACATCTGGTTAATTGCCTTGCGTGATATTGACGGTCTTAAAACTGAAACACGTGTCTGTTTTACACAGAAAATATATAAATATATATGCACACACACATATGCGTTTGCGTATGTGTATACAGCTTAATATCTTTGCATGTGTATATATATATATTATACATTAAGAGAAAAACAACTAGATCCGTCTCTCTTTATATGTATATGTATGTGTATGCATGAGAGAGCAGTGCAAGCAATCAAAGTGATACTGCGGTAAAATGCATATATGTATATATGTATGTATATATGTATGTATGTATGTATGTATGTATGTATGTATGTATGTATGTATGTATGTATGAATGTATGTATGTATATTTCAGTATGTAGGCGTTCCTTGTAACAGTATGTCGACACGACTGGAACAGAGTGTGAAATGGTTTGTTCATAGCTACATACGCATACACACACACACACACACACACACACACACACACACTCACAAACACACACTTACAAACACACACACACACACACGCACGCACATACATACGCGCGCACATATATAGAGAGCCGTAAACTTGCGTGTACGTATGTGCGTGCGCACATGGAGTACTCTAAATTAGGGGTACTTAGGGTTGAGAACATTTGGATTTCTCTAAGTGATGATGGGAAAATCAAGGTTCATTACATGTAAGGGGCGGTGTTAGTCTGGAAACTACAACAACAACAACAACGGTAACAAGACTATCAACGAACGTGAGTACAACGCCGACAGGAACAACTGATAGCAACGACAAGAGAAACGGTATAAATAGCAAAGGATTTAATACCCTGCATCGCTGATAAATGCCGCTTATGTTCTGGCGAAGTAGGAGGTGTGTTCGCTCGCTATAGTGTTTCACTGTCCACTCCGACGAGTGATCAGAAAGAGCCGGTTTGAGAAAAAATAAGACAGAATGAAACGAATACATATGTGTGTGTGTGTGTGTGTGTGTGTGTGTGTGTGTGTGTGTGTGTGCGTGTGTGTGTGTGGTGTGTGTGTGTGTGTGTCTTTGTGCGTGTCTTTGTGTGTGCATGTAATTTTGCGTGTATATATGTGTGGGTGTATGTGTGTGTTGGCGTATATCTTATATATACACAAATACATGTATATAAATATAAATGCATATATATATATATATATATATATATATGTATATATGTATATGAGTGTATATCTATGTGTGTGTGTGTGTGTGCGTGAGCATGTGTGTGTGTGTCATTGTGTGTGTATATATGTTTGCATGTATGTATGCATGTTTATATATGTGTGTGTGTATGAGTGTGTTCGTGTATATTTGTAGATGCAAATACATATATATTTATGTATGTATATATATATACATACATACATATATACATATATATATATATACATATATATATATATGTGTGTATATATATATGTATATGTATATGTGTGCATATATGTGTGTGTGTGTGCCTGTGTGTGTGTGTGTGTGTGTGTGTGTGTGCGTAGGGAATGGTACAGTGTAATGGTACACTATACCTCACCATGGCCGGTTCTGTTGAAACAGAGAAAAGAAAGAAACATAAAAAAGTGTAAAAGAATGAGCGAAGAAAGATAATTTGTTGTTGATGGAAAGTTAGGGTGGATATTTAGGAATATTTAGAAACACATATCTAATACGTTCGTTATATACGTATATAGTGACGTACACATTGATATGCATATGTACATACATAGGTAGAAGCGTACATACCTACGTATATTCGTATTTAATGACATAAAAAGCTAAAACGAATAGACGTTTAAAATATATAATCAAACGACATATTGAAATAAATATCATATCCTCCGCACATACGATCGTGTTTCTAGCACTCGACGTTCATAAAAATATATAAACACATCATGTTTCCTCATCGGATCAACAATTTTGGTTAACTGTTTTGCACAGTATAAATATTTTTGCTTTAAGTGCGAACTATCTATCTATTCGTATAATTACTAAAACAGCTAATTTCAGTAAGTTATTTTAAATTACGTCTGTGTTTAATATAAATTTCAAAGGTTCTCGTTACACATTGTAATGTCTAAAGACTTTTACGGTGTGTAGACTGAGTGTATGTTTCCTCATGATGTTTCGAGTGTTTTCGTGCATCACAGGTTTTCTAGACAGAGCTGGACAAAAATTAAGAAGTAAAAGTTGTCTTAAAGTACCGTAAATCCTCGAGTATAATCCGCCCTTGTGTATAATACGCAGGGGATTTCTACATGCGGGATTGTTGAGGACCGCTTGTGAAATCTACATATTCCCACGAAACTTCTTCCATGGTAGAAGAAGCCGACTCAACCCACCCAGGGTGAATGTCGCCACAAGTACAAGTACAAGTAAGTACCTCTGAAAGACTTAAACCTTGTGTATAATACGCACCCCTTCTCTAACTTGAGTCAAGGAGGTCTATATAACGTCCTTGGTTTGTAAAAATGTATACGGTAACGTCCTTTATTATTACAGTACATATAACATAATGCAAACGTGTAGCTTTTTTGTGCATTTTGTTTGCAGAAAATGAAGAAATAACAGTAATAACAATAATGTTTAATAAATGTTGCTTACTGCAAGTTATGGATGATTCTTTTATGACTTCATTGCTTAGCCCGACATCACAAAATGCGTCTGAATAAACATTGCCGGACAGCAAATAGAGACTTGGACATTGCTTGGAAAATATTTTTCGTTTTTAATCTCGTATATAGTACGCACTAGTGATTTTGACCTTTAAATATTTTGGGGGAAATGCGTATTATACTCGAGGATTTACGGTAGTCGTTGTCCTCCGCTATAAGGATGTGTATTTATCGCAATACATAACTGTTCGACTGATGTTCTATATACAATTATTATTGCTTTGGCTCTTATTTTCTTTCAGGTTTCTTGAGCTTCTTGCAAATCACTTTCAGCAAAAGAAATATTTCCGATATAAGTACCAGTAACTTATTCCTACAGTTCATATGCGTGTCTACGCATGTATGTATATAGACACATATAAATAACTATATCATGTAAAAAATGTTTTTAAAAAATATGAAGATGGTGTAAAAAAAAGGGAACAAACAAACAGTGTGTATTAGGTTGACACTAAGGAAAATTGCAAGACGTATTTAACATTTCGAGCCTATGCTCTTCAGCGGAAAGGATAGATGGGGAGAAATAAAGAGAAAAAGAACAAGTGTGTCTCAATTAGTCGGCCATCGCATGCTGAAAACCTTAGAGTCTTCTTGTTTTCCTGGGCGTGGACCTATTACACCGTGTTTGTTTGTTTGTTGTTTTTTTTTCACATTTTCTTTTTCTTTTTTTTTTTTGTACCACATTTAATATATGCTCCGTGGTCACTCCGGTTTCATACTGCCTCACTGAACTTTCAGTGAAAACCTATTTTGAATATTTTACTAAGTTTTGAAGTGTTGACATTAAGAGTTCTTTCTATATTATTTTTCCCTTTAGGTATAATTAGTTTAAATTTATATTTCTTTCTTTCTCTGAATCCCCAGACTTCTATACGACCAGCTAATTACTTGGGACGGCAGTAACCTCACAAATAATATATTACCACTGAACTCTACTGAGTTTCTCACTAGAACTCTTTCTAGACTATTACTGTTATTCTCCTTGAATTACCCCCTTCATGGATCTTACTGTACACTGTTGTTTATATATATATATATATATATATATATATATATATATATATATACACATATATACATACATATATATATATATATTATATATATACATATATACATACATATATATATGTGTGTGTATATATATATATAATATATATATATATATTGCTTTTCATTTGTGTGCATATGTATCTATGTGTGTGCGCGAGTGTGTCACTATTGAAGTCATTCATGCAACTTGTTTGTGTATATATTGGCTTAGTGGTACAGCGTGTTTGGAACCTGTGAATAAGGTGCAAGTTTCGAGTACATGTCGGCAACTTTTTTCTCCTCGTCTTCTAATAGTAATTACCCAACTTTCTGGGCTCTTCTCACAGCTATACCGCGTTGAAAAATTATACAGGTTTTTAAAATTTTTTTTTAATAAATCATAAATTACATATATACATATATATATATGTATATATATATATGTGTGTGTGTGTGTGTGTGTGTGTGTGTGTGTGTGTGTGTTTATGTATATATAGCCATCTGTGCGTGTCTTGCGTTTGTGCTTGTCCCCATCCACCGCTTAACAACTGGTGTTGGCATGTTTGCGTCCCGCAAATTACTGGTGCCGCAAAAGAGACCAATAGGATAAGAATCACCTTACAAAAAGAATAACTATTGAGATTGATTTATTCGGCTAACAATTCTCCATTCTTCAAGGGGGTGCCCCAGCATGGCCGCAGTATAACGAATGACAGAAATAAAAGATAAAAATTAGATATGAAAAAGTATCTGTCAACATAGTTGAATATGCTTTCAAATGCTATCTACCCTAGATGTGAGCATGCGCGTTCTACCTGAACCTGTAATTATTTCTTTACTACCCACAAGGTGCTAAGTACAGAGGGAACAGATAAGGACAGACACACGGATTAAGTCGATTACATCGACCCCAGTTCGTCACTGGTACTTAATTTATCGACCTCGAAAGAATGAAAGGCAAAGTCGACCTCGGCGGAATTTGAACTCAGAACGTAACGACAGACGAAATACCTGTTTCTTTACTACCCACAAGGGGCTAAACATAGAGGAGACAAACAAGGACAGACAAACGGATTAAGTCGATTACATCGACCCCAGTGCGTAACTGGTACTTAATTTATCGACCGCGAAAGGAAGAAAGGCAAAGTCGACCTCGGCGGAATTTGAACTCAGAACGTAACGGCAGACGAAATACGGCTAGGCATTTCGCCCGGCGTGCTAACGTTTCTCCCAGCTCGCCGCCTTATTCTACCGGAACCTGTATTATCTGTATAAAACGCTTTTGATTATTGTTTATATTCTAAACAAAAACAAGCATCTATCTACCTCACCCTGTGGTATCAATAGAACATGCTTTCTATTGTTCTTTATAATACGCCTTCTGAACGAGAATATTTGTTCACCTGAACATGTGATATCCCTAGAACACGCCTCTTGTTGTTGCTTATGATTTGAAAGAGAACCAGCGTCTGTCTAAATTTATGTTATAAACAGACCACGCCTCCTATTGTTGTTTGTATTCTGAACGAGAACAAGAATCTATCTTGAACCTGTGTAGTGTCAATAGAGCACGCCTCCTATTGTTGTGTATATACAACTGAATAAAGGAGATAAGAACATCATGTTATCTATTGCCCAATGAAAATCGATTATTATTCTCCTTTCGGTTTACCTTGCTGCTATTAGCCTGCACATCAGTCCTACTTCAGCCAACGACGTCGATATCTGTCGCATTATACAACTACTCGCCTACGCAGATACGTCAAAATGGACGCACAGACACAGCTACACAAATGCCATGCTCTCCTATACAAAACTACAATGGTAAAATTACAATAGCTAACCTGTTCGACCAATCAGTATTATCCAAAGCAAAGCTAGAGAAGCGGATTGGCAGAATCCATAGGCCGTCGAACGAAATGTCGTACTGCATACGTAGTTACAACTCTTTTAGAACTGAGTTCAAATCCCTCTGAAGTCAATTTTCCCATTCACTTTTCAGGGCTAAGTATTAAGGTCCATTTAAATCTAATAACTCCTCACACCGAATTTAAGACATTGTACTTAAAACGGTTTCAAATTTTGACACAAGGCCAGCAATTCCGAGGGAGGTGCAAGTCGATTACGTCGATCCCACTGTTCAACTAGTACTTATTTTATCGACCCTGAAAGGATAAAAGGCAAAGTCGACCTCGGCGGAATTTGAACTCAGAATGCCGTGAAGCATTTTGCCCGGCGTCATCATCGGGAGGAATTTGAACTCTAATCAGAAAGTCGGAAGGAATGCCGTTAATATAAACAACAATAAGAGGCGTGTTCTAGACACACCACAGGTTCAGGTGGACACAATTTCTCGTTCAGCAGGCGTGTCCTAATCATACGAATCTGCCAGCTTGCCGCCTTACATTGTAAATTTGGCACAGGTAAGCGATAGTAGATATTAAGCTTTTATAATTTAAACGGTGTTTGTCAAGGTGTTTGTCGCGTATATTTATTCTGAGGAGTTCAAATTCTGTAGGTGTAGACTCCGGATTACTTCCCTCTGGAATGAATAAAATATATGAAAATATAGCTGCCCTATCAACAGATGCACTTTTAGGTCTACAATTACTGTACTGAGATGTACACTACTAACAGTAACTGTAGAATCCCAATGCTCATTGTCTTACCTGTTCGCCTTATCTGCCTACATAATCACGAAGCATCATACCTGGCGTGCTAACGATTTTGCCAATTCGCCGATTTACCGTGTAGTAATAGTACGATTATTTATTTGCAATACGATGTTGTTGTAAGGCGGAGGGTTGGCAGAAACGTTAGCACGCCGGGCGAAATGCCGCTACGTTCTGAGTTCAAATTCCGCCGAGGTCCACTTTGCCTTTCATCCTTTCGGGGTCGATAAATTAAGTACCAGTTACGCACTGGGGTCGATGTAATCGACTTAATCCGTTTGTCTGACCTTGTTTGTCCCCTCTATGTTTAGCCCCTTGTGGGTAATAAAGAAATAGGTATTTCATCTGCCTGTACGTTCTGAGTTCAAATTCCGCCGAGGTCGACTTTGCCTTTCATCCTTTCGGGGTCGATAAATTAAGTACCAGTTACGCACTGGGGTCGATGGAATCGACTTAATACGTTTGTCTGTCCTTGTTTGTCCCCTCTATGTTTAGCCCCTTGTGGGTAGTAAAGAAATAGGTATTTCATCCGCCCTTACGTTCTGTGTTCAAATTCGACCTTATCTTTCATCCTTTCGGGGTCTATAAAATAGGTACCGGTTGAATACTGGGGTCAATGTTAATGACGTGTCCCCTCTCCTAAATTTTCAGGTCTTAGGTCTATAATAGAAAGGACTCTCATTGTTGTTGTTGTTGATGTTGTTGTTGTGGTGATGATGGTGGTGGTAGTAATGGAGAAATGTAACTATTTTCGACGTTATCATAATTGTCATTGAATAGATCACAAAATAATCAATTTTATGAATGAAACCGTGTACACTGGTAGGAAAGATCTAGATAGCTTCTGATTGGTCAGAAAATAAATTCATAGTCAATGAGAAGGTGAGAAGGCAAGCTAAGCTTCACAAGCTAAGCCAGTGTTTGCAGATGAATGTGGTTTATTCGATTAAGGAGTTTCATATGTCATTAGCATCGTTATTAGTATATGTCACCTGTCCAGCATAAGACCTGATGTAATGTTAGTGGAAGGGAGTTGTAGAATGCAAGGAGGGATAGTAATAAGTAGAGAGGAAAATGTAAAAGGAGAGAAGACGAGAGAGGGGCCTTGCGGGATACGTACAGAGTGTGATACAGGTTGTAACATGTAAGATGGTTGGATATGTGCGTAGAGGGATATATAGACAGACCCATAGATAGATAGATAGATAGATAGATAGATAGATAGACATACAGACGCATAGATAAATAGATAGACATACAGACACCTAGATATATATATATATGTATATATATGTGTATATATATATATATATTATATATATATATATATATATATATATAGATAGATAGATAGATAGATACGAGGGGGAAGAAAGGCTATAAGACACATGCAGGCTAGTGGTCGTATAACTCTTCTCTGTAAAGGAATTGTTTCAATTCATTTTGTCCTTCCACTGCCGTCTTTGGTGGAGGCGCGTGGCTTAGTGGTTAGGGTGTCAGCATCATGATCGTAAGATTGTGGTTTCGATTCCTGGCCCGGGAGACGCGTTGTGTTCTTGAGCAAAATACTTCATTTCACGTTGCTCCAGTCCACTCAGCTGGCAAAAATTAGTGACGCTGCGATGGACTGGCGTCCCGTCCAGCTGAGGAACACATACGCCATAGAAACTGGAAACCGGGCCCATGAGCCTTGGCTTTAAAAGGGCGCGTTTATTATTTTTTTCTTTTTACTACCTTCTTTATCACATCTTACCTCCTACAAAACAAAACTAGCAGTCATTTGATGAACGTTTCTATTACTGTCGCTATCATTGAGGCAACTCCGATAGTTTCATGGATGGTGGCAATGAACTCAGGCATAGTTTATAGGCACAGGCATGACTGTGTGACTAAAGAAGCAGGCTTTGCCACCACTTGGTCTCGTGTTCAGTTCCACTGTGCGCCACCTTGAGCAACTGTGTTCTATTATATCTCCGGGCCGACCAATGATTTCTGACTGATATGGTATGCGGAAACTGTATGGAAGCCTGACATGCATATATATTTATATATGTGTGTGTGTGTGTGTGTTT
Source organism: Octopus sinensis (assembly GCF_006345805.1). Taxonomy (NCBI): domain Eukaryota; kingdom Metazoa; phylum Mollusca; class Cephalopoda; order Octopoda; family Octopodidae; genus Octopus; species Octopus sinensis. The sequence goes on from NC_043000.1 coordinate 419,225, forward strand.
TGTTTTTCACACATTGTGTAAGTTGAACTATGTAAAATGTTTGAGAAAGAAATTAGCTGTTGCTTGCCATAGATACATCTATATTCAAATTTTTTCATAGTCCCTTAATATACCACTTGTTCTCAGGAGTTCTCAACCATTTTTTTTATCTATGGGCCCTTCTTGATTACAACTTTATAGCAGGTATTTAAAGGGAAAAAAATTTGAGAAGTCAGTCAGTCGCCCACTGACATTCGTTGACGCTACATCGAAGAGGCCAGGGAACAGAAGAAAGAAGAAGAAAGAAGACATGCACCCAACACCAGAGATGAAGACACCTCCGAAAGGGGGGGGGGGCACGTCAAAACGGTAGAGGAGTAGGGGCCAAAACCGGACGTGGTTCCTCCTGATGATGTCTTGAGCTAACTGGATCTTATAAAGGAGCTGTTGTAGTAGCAGACTACGAAACATGGTTGAAATTCCTGGTGGACCCCAATGGCCATTCGATGTTAAAATACTAGTTTTATAGAAACTTCTTTCAAAATTCCTATTTCGTTTTTCACGCATTAACTTCTGTGGATTAAATTATATAAAATGTTAAAGAAGAAACCTTGCTATTTCTTGCAATATATACCAATACATAGATCTAAAGCAAAATTTTTTCAGTGGCCCTTAAAATATTATTGTGGATTCTCAACTTATTATTTTTTTGCCTGGACACACAAAAATCTTATATAGACCCTCAGATATCATATGAATCCCGGTTGAGAACCACTGGTCTAAAGTGTTTTTTGTCCTTCTTAATTTCTAAATTCTTCCGATGTGTAAATTCTTCCAATGTCTGGACGTATGTGTAATAAACGAAAGAAGAGGTGTATGATGCAGGTGGAGGGGAAAGAAATAAGTGAAGGGAGATACATATGGAGAGGAGGAGAAGAAGAGTGAGAGAGGAAGAGAGAGAGAGAAAATATAGGAAGGAGGAGTGGGAGAAGGAGAGAGGGAGAGAGAGTGAAAGACAGAAAGGCAAAATAAAATGACGTTATTGAAGGAGTCTGGAAAGTGCTAAGATCAGCGAAAATATAAAGATAGGAAGAAAGATAGGAGACGCACTATCGCCGACAGATAGAAGGATAGACAGAAGAATAGAGAAAGGAGTGAGAGAGAGAGAGAGAGAGAGAGAGAGAAAGGGGTGGGGGATAAGGAAACAAGAGAAACAAAGGAGGAGTGAAAGCGTAAGAGTTATATTAACAGAAAATGCGTCACTGCTGACAGACGAGTCGAAGTATAGAGAAAAGAAAGAGAAAGAGAGAGAGTGATAGAGAGAGAGAGAGAGGTGGAGAAAGAGAGAGAGAGAGAAAGAGAGATTGAGAAAGAGGGAGAAAAAGACAGAGAATGTGTGTGACGAACAGATAAATATAAAGAGACAGATAAATATATAAAGATTGCGGGAGCGATGCGGGTGTGAATGTGTGTGTGTGTGTGTGTGTGTGTGTGTGTGCGTGTGTGCGTGTGTGTGTGTATGTGCGCGCGCACGTGCAGTGAGAGAAACTGAAAGAGAAAGAGAAGAAAATGAAAGAAAGGAGAAAAAGAAAGATGGAAAAAATGGAAGACAAAAATGCAGAGAGAGTAACTGATGAATTGTATGTGTGTGTGTGTGTGTGTGAGAGAGAGAGAGAGATGTAGAGGGAGAGAGAGATGTAGAGGGAGAGAGAGATATAGAGGGAGAGAGAGGAGGGAGTGTGTGAGCAACAGAGGACAAAGGAGAACGAGATCGAGAACGGAGAAACATTGAGTCTGTCGCTCAGTGAGCCATGTTCCTTTTTTTATTTCTTTGTCTCAAATTGGTCGTTATACGAAGTGATAACATTTACAATGTTATTTTGTTTCTATATTATGTATTTAGGATATATCATGTTCTTTTGTTCTTTTGATGTCAGTTTATATATATATGAAATATATTCAAGATAAATATTGTGAGAGAAAACGTAAATATTGTTGTTTCATTGTTGACATGACTAGACTTAATGACATCATAAATCTAGTTTTATAAAACAACTTTGTAGATTTTTCGTTGTAAATTGTCCGGGGAAGTGAGTTGGGTGTACGGGCTTGGATATGACTGTGTGGTTAAAAATTTTGGTTTAAAAACACGTCGTTCAGGTTTCGATACAACTTTGGGAGGGAGGTATTTTGGTCAAATGTCTTCAACTATAGTAGGTATGGGCAATCTTTTTCGAGAAGCGGGCCGCATACGGTATGGCTCATTATCAGGCAGGCCGCACTACTAAAATTTAAAATTCCAGGCATTTTTGTTAAGTGCGCCATTCAGAAAGTTTCACGGGTTGCAGTTTGCCCATAACTGTATAGCAGGTTCGAATTGACCAAGGACTTCAGAATGAGATTTGATAGAGAAAATGCTGTATGTTTGTGAGAGGAGAGAGAGAGAGAGAGAATGTGTGTGTAAGATAGATTTATAGGTGCATTGAATAAAAATACCTTGTCTTGTGTTACGTATGGGTTACGCATCTTTATGCCCGAGGCAATTTTGTCGGTTTTACTTTGTCGATATACATCGACCATTTCAAGCCTAGCCAGGCTCATGGGCCCGGTTTCCCGGTTTCTGTGACGTATGTGTTGCCCCCAAATGGACGGAGCCCCAGTCCATCGCAGCGTTACTCAAGAAACAGGAAGAGAGATTGAGGGATAGTTGTGGCCAAAGAGTACAACAGGGGCCGCCACCACCCCCTGTCGGAGCCTCGTGGAGCTTTTAGGTGTTTTCGCTCAATAAACACACACAAGGCCCGGTCTGGGAATCGAAACCGCGAGCCTCCGACCGCGAGTCCGCTGCCCTAACCACTGGGCCATTGCGCCTCCACGCTTTATCGATATAATTAACTAAAATTAAATGAAACTAAACTAAATCTTTAACACCTCTACTCAAAAACTTGTAAAAGAATAAAATGCGTAGCTATTCGGTCACAATCATTGCCATAAACTGACCTTATATTATAATGACATTAAATCATAGAAGTGGTGTTTGAACTTGTGTGGAACAGCGTTCAAACCGAATCACGTTTTTCTTTGTTAATTGTGCTATTGAATTAATTATTTCGTTATTACCCACAAGGGGATAAATACAGAGAGGACAAACAAGGACAGATAAACGGATGAAGTCGATTATATCGACCCCAGTGCGTAACTGGTACTTATTTTATCGCCCCCGAAAGGATGAAAGGCAAAGTCGACTTCGGCGGAATTTGAACTCAGAACGTAACGGCAGACGAAATACGGCTACGCATTTCGCCCGGCGTGCTAACGTTTCTGCCAGCTCGCCGCCTTTTGTGCTATTGAATTAGTGATGAGTCGGTCGGTTCTGGCTGCAAATTCGGGTTATCGAACCATGTTGCTAAATATATTGGTTTCATATTTTGGAGCAAGATGAGCAAGTCTGGGGGAAAGGCGAGTTAATCAGATCGACCCCAGTGATCAACTGGTACTTATTTTATCGATCCTGACAGGATGAAAGGCAAAGTGACCACGGTGGGATTTGAAATCATAAGATAAAGATGAACAAAATAGTGCTAAGTATTTTGCCCGGCGATGCTACCGATTCCGCCAACTCGCCGCCTTAAAATTAAGTATATTACCATTACATATTATATGACACACAAAAGTCTAGACTTACATCCAGAGAAGAGTTTCTCAACTGACTGGCCTTAAATCACTACATTGGTATTCTACCCTCTGGTTCAGACGTGTGCTATCTCCTCTCTTTGTCCTTTCTATCTCAACTGTGCCGCTAGGTTGGCTGGCCTTGTACATCCTATACACAGTGCCCCACAACACTTTCCAAAGCTGAAGTGAGGATCACAAAAGTGCACTGCGTCCTATTCTTGACTGCAGCTAGAGGACCTTTCGACTGATTGATGCTAAACCATTCAAAGACATTCTTCCATTGCCTCTAACACATTGGCGTACCGTAAATCCTCGAGTATAGTCCGCCATTGAGTATAATACGCAGGGGATTTTTTAGGGGCTGTACCACTGAAAAATCCAAACCTTGTGTATAATACGTACCACTTCTCTAACTTGAGTCGTGCGTAATTAAGCCAGCAGCACTTAGTCGAACAAACACTTCCGTGCATGCGTAATACAACAATGGTGATGTTCTTAACTGTTATATGGGAATGTAAATATGTTTGCAAATTGTTTTTGTTACATGTTATTCTGTGTTCTGAATACTTTTATTTTAATAAATGTTGCTTACTGCAAGTCATGGATGATTCTTTTATGACTTCATTGCTTTCAGGCTTAGCTTAAGGTATTTTCGCGTCCGACATCACAAAATGCGTCTGAATAAACAATGCCGGACAGCAAATGGAGACTCGGACATTGCTTAGAAAGTATTTTTCATTTTTAACCTCGTATATAATACGCACTAGGGATTTTGACCTTTAAATTTAGGGGGAAAATGCGGATTATACTCGAGGATTTACGCTAGTTTATTTCCTCTCAATCTTTCTTTTCTCGTGCAACAATAATGACCATTGTTTCTCTGATCTTGCTGTGCTCGCAACCTTTCCAAGCACTCCTGATCCATTCGTCTCTCCATCACAATTGTTGCATCTGCCTTCCAGGCTTCGTACTAACCATCTATATCCAGTCCTTCCTTTCAATACGTCATCCCTTAGGAAACTCCTCTCTACTCATATCTTTTTTGCAGGTATTGCTCTACATTTTAAATGGAATGTTATCGGTATAAAGCATACTGAATCCGGTAGGTCTGTAAGGTACTATTCCCTCCTCTAGACTCAACAAGAAAAATCAAAGAAAAATATAATGAAGATGAGAACCAAAGTTAAGCTTTTTTAATTTCAACTCAGAAATTAAAATGATATCACATTGCTGCTTATACCAAATGATATCTACTTCCCGTTAAACGTTTCAGTCTAACCCTAAGCTTACTCTAGCAGAATCTACTTTGTTACAAAACTTAGGATCCGATGTCCAGATTGGGTTTAACCTCCTTTCTTCCAACCTGGCTCAATGGTCCTCAAAAAGGTTAGGGAAGACGTCCATCCACCTCTGACTACGCTATGGATCAACATACATACATACATACATACATACATACATACATACATACATACATACATACATACATACAACATACATACATACAACATACATGCATACATACATACATACATACATACATACATACATACATACATACATACATACATACATACATACATACATACATACATACATACATACATACATACATACATACATACATACATACATGCATGCATGCATGCATGCATACATACATACATACATACATACATACATACATACATACATACATTCATACATACATACATACATGCATGCATACATACATACATACATACATACATACATACATACATACATACATGCATGCATGCATACATACATACATACATACATACATACATACATACATACATACATGCATGCATACATACATACATACATACATACATACATACATACATACATACACACATACATACATACATTCATACATACATACATACATACACACATACATACATACATTCATACATACATACATACATACATACACCATACATACATACATACATACATACATACATACATACATACATACATACATGCATACATACATACATACATACATAGATACATACACACATACATACATACATACATACATACATACATACATACATACATACATACATACATACATACATACATACATACATGCATGCATGCATACATGTAAGAATATTCAAATTCAGAGACATCAATCATAACTGAAATGAAATTCGTTGTATATTGATATTATTCTCTATTGCCACAATGTTGCTGTTATTTATAAAGGAACTGACAATATGAGAAAGAACAGGTCTACAAACTACCGTCTTAGAATCTGTGTAAGCGATCTTGAGCTTCTATCACTCAGGTGCTCCTGAGGTTTTACAACTTTTCGACTAATTGGCATTAAATCCGTCCTAAGTATCTTCTGATCTCTGACCCTTAAGGTGCTGTGTCTCTTCTCTCCGCATTTTCTATTGCTACTATTACAGAGGTATCAGTCTTGACAGAGATGAAGTGTGAAGTTGTGGCGTTGAATATTGCCACCAGTCTCTGTTTCTCATATTTCTAAAGGAAATGGTAAATGAATAGAATCTAATTGTCTAACCAATATGGTGTGGAATGACAAGCCCATCGAATAGTTTGAGGGTGCGTTGAAAGGTAAAAAAGAAATCTTGATTAATTATTTAATCCGTCTCACAAATTCATTGTCAAACTCTGAAACAGATCTTGCATCACGAGCATTTCATATCGATTAGGCATTTATTTGGCAGACATAAAAAATGACTATGCTTAAATGAAAAGGTCTCATAAGACAGAAACATGACTGGAGTTGTCAACGTCTTCGTCAAAGCCTAGATTATTTCCAATTATAATTTATTAATACTGATATGCCTCAGCTTATTTCAATACATAAAAAAGCATTCATATATTTTGAGCTATAACTATTGACGATCTTTCTTTCAATTAAGCACTGTTCAACGTGCAGAAGACGTCCTTGAAAATTGTTCAACAATATTTAAAGCGAAGGAATGTAAGCTTTAAAATAAAAATTATTTGTCAACATAATGTGGCAGTCCCGGTTGGTACGAATGTTACTGTTCTTTAGCCCCAGCAAACATCGTCTCCAGCTGGCTATACGACTCACTATCTGTGTATAAAATATATTTGTTCGAAAAAACAAGGACACAGATAGTGTGTATAGCCAGCTGGAGACGATGTTTCCTGGGGTTAAATAACAGTAACATTCGTACCAACCGGGACTGCTACATTATGTTGGAAATAATCTTTATTTTAAAGTACCGTTACTGAGTGTCTCTCGTTGAAAGATTTAGAAATAATAATTCTTCTATTAATGTAATCTTTATGTGCAACTTAACATGGCTGTCTGAAAAGATCTCTCAAAGCTAATACTGCAGTGTTCGGTGTTCTAACAAAGCATCCACGTTAATTTGGATATAAAGATTACCTTTCAATATTTAATTTATCTAAGGCCGTGAGCTGGCAAAATCGTTAGCACGCCGAGCAAAATACCACGCGGCATTTTAATCGTCTTTACGTTCTGAGTTCAAATTCTGCCGTGGTCGACTTTGCCTTTACCAGTTGAGCACTGGGAGCGTTGTAATCGACTTGTCCCCCTCCCCTGAAATTCTTGGCCTTGTACCAAAAGTTGAAACCAATATTTAATTTCTCTCACTTTAAGCTCTCGTATAAACTATGCTAGGTTGTTGGGCGCTTACTTCTCAATATTTAACACACCTTATATAACATACATCCTATAATAAATATAGTTATGTATCCTACACTGTGAAGCAAACGTCATGTAAAAAAACGTTATCTAACTGCCATTTGCTCAAACTTCTAAAGCGTTGACTAATAAAGGCATTAAATTTTCAAATTTTTTTTTTTTTTTTCACATTTTCGAGTAAGTTTGTGTTTGGCAAGTAACCTGATATCGGATTATCATGTGCTGAAGTCGAAAGAATTGCAGCATAGTAGGGCTGGTTCAACAAACTCATGGCTGTGTGGTTAAGAAATGCAATTCGAAACTACGTTGCTACGAGTTCAGACTCACTGCTCTACACCTTGTTGAGCAAGTGTTTTCAACAGGCCGATTGAATTTGGAAGACAGAAACTGCGTGGAAGTTCATAGTATGATATATATATATATAAATGGTAATACAATAAAAGAATGAAAGATACCATGATATTATGTAAATAGAGGAATTTATCTTTAAATGACAATTATTCAGGTGCCATGATAAAACTCCGAGTTTCGGATGTCGGGGTGGAAATCCACGCTGCCATCTCTTCAGTTATCCGGCCATCGGAAAAATGCTATGAAAAATCTTTATATATATATATATATATATATATACGTGTGTCTGTCTGTGTGTACAGAGAGAGAGAGAGAGAGAGAGAGAGAGAGAGAGAGAGAGAGAGAAAGAAAGAAAGAAAGAAAGAAAGAAAGAAAGAAAGAAAGAAAGAAAGAGAGAGTGATGTATGCATTTGGTTTTGTGTTTATTCCCTTACTGCTTGAAAACCGGTGTTCGTTTGTTTGCGTTCCCCTAATTCAGCGGTTCCATAAAAGTAACAGATTGAATAGCATTAACTATTAAAGTTTACTGTCGTATATCGAACCTGGAAGTCAGTGACACAATTCCGCTGAACTTTTGTTTCTTTTTTGTATGTAACAAAAAAATTGATTAGTTTCAGAGAAAGTTTTAAAAAAAATACTTTATTCGTTTTGCATATATAGATATATCTACTTATATTACGTATCCTAAATAAAGTAGAATGCTGGAGGTGGACCAACAAAGAAGTTTTTACCGGCTAGAAATAGCTCCTAAAACTCCCTCAAATCAAATCCTACCCTCTTACAAAAGGATCACATTCTTTCAACTATAGTTCTAACTAATTCCTATGTCAATACTTAGTGACTTTTCGAACGGAACGTCTTTGATTACAACCCCACTGAATGATTGAAAACTGAATAATTGAAAACAACACAACCTATTTCTTTACTACCCACAAGGGGCTAAACACAGAGAGGACAAACAAGGACAGACAAACGGATTAAGTCGATTACATCGACCCCAGTGTGTAACTGGTACTTAGTTTTTATCGACCCCGAAAGGATGAAAGGCAAAATCGACCTCGGCGGAATTTGAACTCAGAACGCAGCGGCGGACGAAATATCGCTAAGCATTTCGCCCGGCGTGCTAACGATTCTGCCAGCTCGCCGCCTTGAAAACAACACACCCTTCAGGACAGTAGTAATATCATATACATTAGTACACACACCAAGAAAAATTCATTCTGTCACTTACAAGTGAAAATGATGGGTAACATGTACCATGCTTTTGCTAATTGCCTTTAGATTCCTATGCGAAGGCGCATGGTTTAGTGGTTAGGTTATTTGGCTCACAATCACAACAACGTGAGTTCGATTCCCAGCGGCGAATGATAACCTTGAGCAAAATGTTTTATTTCATGTTGCTCAGTCCACTCACCCTGAGAACCTGACAACTACGTTAAGAATTCGTGGGCCTATGGAGTGCCCGGCCACTAACACGTGAATTTCACGAGCAGATTGTTCTGTTGATCGTATCAACTGGAACCCTCGCTGGAGTAACCGAGGAAGTGCCAGTAGGCACCTTCTCGGCTCTTCCACGATTTGACCCTGCGAAACGTTGAGGAGGTCACAGCTGGAGGTAGAGAGTCACTAAAAGCTAAGCTGGTGCGCGTTTTCAGTTGAGTAGTAGACCGGAGCTATGGGAAATGGAGTGCTTCGCTCAAGAATACAAGGGGCCACCCGATCTAGGAATTAAAACCACAACCTTATCATTGAGAAGTTAACACCCCCAAACATTAGCCACGTTATATAATCACAAATATGACTTTGGTTTCAAAGAACAGATGTAATCTAATATGCATTGTCTATATTGCTTGTATTGTCCATGTACATCAATCAACTAATCTAACTAGAGTTGTCTCCCAAGTTTGACTTTTTTTTCTTCTTATTTCTTTATTACCCACAAGGGGCTAAACACAGAGGGGACAAACAAGGACAGACAATCGGATAAAGTCGATTACACCTACCCCAGCGCGTAACTGGTACTTAATTTATCGAACTCGAAAGGATGAAAGGCAAAGTCGACCGCAGCGGAATTTGAACTCAGAACGTAACGGCAGACGAAATACGGCTATGCATTTCGTCCGGCGTGCTAACGTTTCTGCTAGCTCGCCAATTTTCTTTAGAGTAAGACTTTGTTACTTGTCCGCCAATTTCATGGATAATCAAAATTAGTTGACTGAATTGTTTTCCACGGATTATCTTCAATTTGTTAGACCATGCTAACTTTGTACAGAAAATGCCGAACGTTCCCCTTGATATTATTTCCCTTAGCATTATTTTTTCAAATGCCTTCACACTTCCCCCGCCATTATTAGACACAAATTCTAGCATGAATAAAGATATTACAGAGAAGTGGGTGGGTGAGGCCCCGGTATTACCAAAACCACAACCATCGTCATCCGCCATCTTCTCTAATGTTACCAAAATCCTGACGTTCCATGGACTGTTATTGTGCTCAGTCAGCGCGTGCCGTTTGCCCTCTGCATCGTGTACCCACGCGTGAGAATATGTCTGCTGCGAAAGCGCAATTTGGGCGTGCGTTCTCGTCTGTAACTATGCGTGTTTTTCGTGTGATTCTCAGTGGCGTTACTTACTCCGTTCCCAGTGGTAATGGCTTGATTATCAAAAATACAGACACATTCATACAAAATAGCAAACCCACAACACGCTTAGAGAAACACAACACACACACACACACACACACACACACACACACACACAGAGAAACACACATACACAAGCGCCGACGTTGGTATGCATACGTAATTATGAGTGTATAAATGTGTGTCTGTTTGTATATATATATATATATATATATGCACACTTCCACATTAATATTTGTGCACGTGCGCGAATATATATATATATATATATATATATTTATATATATGCGTGTGTGTGTATGTGTGTGTTTGAATATATATGTACATGAATATGTGTATATATGTATGTACATATACATATATATATATATATATATATATACATATATATAAAAAGTAAAAAAGATAAAAGTATACATACATACAGACAGATACACACACACACACACATATATCATATATAAAGTATGTACATGTTAACATACGTATAGAAATTCTGATAAACAACTGTGTACATACATGTATGCGTATGTGCATGTGTGTGTATATGTGTGCGCGCGTGTATGCGTAAATGTCTGTGTTGTGCGCGCCTTTTTTTTTTTGCTCCATTCAACAGTCATATTTTCACTATATTTGATACTGTTTAATCTT
>NC_043000.1:432728-475228 GCF_006345805.1 Octopus sinensis
ATTATTATTAGCACGCCGGGCGAAATGCTTAGCCGTATTCACCCGTCGCTACATTCTGAGGTCAAATTCTGCCGAGGTCGACCTTGCCTTTCATCCTTTCGGAGTCGATAAAATAAGTACCAGTTGAACACTGGGATCGATGTAATCGAATCATCTCCTCCCCAAAATTGCTGCCCCTGTGGAAAAATTTGAAACCATTATAATAATAATAATGATAACAATAACAGTAATAATAATAATAATTATTATTATTATTTTGTGTGTGTCTGCTGTGAAAGAGTAATTTACGCGTCTGTAACTATGTGTCTGTTTGATCATCGTTACTTACACCTTTCCCATTTGAGCCCTGGGGTCAATATAATCAATTTACTTCTCTACTCAATGATTGTTGTTGTTATTGTTGTATTGTTTGCAAGTGAAAGACGTCGAATTAGAGATCACAATTTGTTTTTTATATTATTTCTAACGAAATAATTTTGATTTATATTATAGTATTTCGTCGTTAAGCCAACTAGCGTCCCCAGACGCTGAGTTAATTTTGCGAAATTTTTATCCTATCGTGGTTAGATTTGAAAATTTTCAATGTGAACTTATGTATTTTTTAATTCTGCGAATGTTTATATTCGACAATAGGTAGTGAAAAGGAAAGTACTTCTTCCTAAATGTCTGTAGAAATGTATGTCTTCCATCCTTCCGGCTATTTGTTGATGTTTCAACAAGGAGATCTTTAAAGAATCTTTTATTGATATTCCCTCGGAAATCTCCCATTCCCATGAGATATTATTTTTCAGCTTATACGTTCCTTCGGTTGTTTTTACAACTTCGATATGAGTTGAGATCTCCTGCAGTGGTGTAATGTAGCCATTGTGAGTAATGCTTGTCTGTTGATGTATATATGCCCTTAATGGAGGCGCAATGGCCCAGTGGTTAGGGCAGCGGATTCGCGGTCGTAGGATCGCGGTTTCGATTCCCAGACCGGGCGTTGTAAGTGTTTATTGAACGAAAACACCTAAAAGCTCCACGAGGCTCCGGCAGGGAGTGGTGGTGATCCCTGCTGTACTCTTTCACCACAACTTTCTCTCACTCTTACTTCATGTTTCTGTTGTACCTGTATTTCAAAGGGCCGGCCTTGTCACTCTCTGTGTCACGCTGAATATCCCCGAGAACTATGTTAAGGGTACACGTGTCTGTGGAGTGCTCAGCCACTTACACGTTAATTTCACGAGCAGGCTGTTCCGTTGATCGGATCAACCGGAACCCTCGTCGTCGTAACCGACGGAGTGCTTCTAAATATGCCCTTAAATTCTTTGTTGTTACAGTTTATGCCCGTCTATTTGATGATGCTTTTTGTTTGTTCTCTTTGGGGATGGTCCCTGTGGATGTGAGTCTTTGTTTTTTTTGGTGTTTGTAATATTGGTGTTATGTGATAGTTTTGGTTTTATGGTTCTGGTATGATGGTTTTGTTGTGATGGTTTCGGTGTGTGGATCTGTGTTTAATTGTCGTTTTCTGTTTCATCATTTAAGCTGTTCATTTTTCTCTGGATGCTTCTCAGTGTTTAAAATTTTATTTCTCCCTCATTGATCGTGTTGTAAATTTGTGTATACGAGCAACCCTGTTTTTGATTTTCTGTTTTGTACCAATGTATATTGTATCTTTCATTTTGTACTCCTGTGATCAATAACAGAACGATTATTATTATTATTATTATGTGTTAAAGACTCACAGCTTATTTTGCTGGATATGATGGAAAGTTTCAGCTGTCCACAGGCAGAAGACTAAGGTAAAACTTGCTTACTGGTCACGCTTCAAGAACTCTGCGAAGAATTCTAGCAGTTCCAAGCAATGCTGATATTTGTAAATGTTCTACCTTCACACTTGCACCGATCTTTTTCAGCCATGTTGGTAGTTGAGTGCTGATACTTCCAAGTGCATCAATTAATGTTGGTATCACGTCTACTCTCTTCATTGACCACAACCTTCGTATTCCCCACTTCAAATCGTCATAGTTGCTTACTTTTTCTTCTTCTTTCACATTGATCCTGTTGTCACCGGAGCTTACTATGTCGATTATCATACATGTACTTTCTTTTTTATACACCACAACAATATCTGGTTTTCAATGTCTGGTCAAGTGACATTTATTAATTTCAAAGAAGTACAAAATCTGTAATTTAGTTATAGTAGGATCCTCTGACTTTAATGCAGCGCTCCAGGATCTTCTTGGAGGCCCATATAAGATTTTGTCGTTAAAATTTATCCGCAATAAATTGGTTATACTTTTACAGCACACAAAATATTTTAGCAATATTTTTATAAAATTCCTTATAATATTTACTTAGAAAAATACAGTAGAGGTTTTTAAACATCGACTGGCTAGGAAGGTCCATCGGAATAAAATAAAAATCAAAGGGGCCCACAGGTAAAAAAACGTCCTCCAAAGTGATGATGTCCAGGACACTTGTTACAACCTCCAAATTCTCAATCTCTTTAAATCAACTATTCTGAGGGTCTCCTTCAGCTTGAAGAACAACCAAAAGTCAAAGGGAGCAAAAGGCTGGACTGTAATGGGGTTTAGGGACAGTTTTGATGTCCTTCGCTGTCAAACAGTTGGTTACTAGGAGCTCAACACTGCGCACCTAGGAACAAGTTATGAACAAATTTTGCGCATTCTCTTTTACTCGTTTCAGTCATTTGACTGCGGCCATGCTGGAGCGCCGCCTTTAGTCGAGGAAATCGACCCCCAGGACTTATTCTTTGTCAGCCTAGTACTAATTCTATCGGTCTCTTTTGCCGAACCGCTAAGTTACGCGGACGTAAACACACCAGCATCGGTTGTCAAGCGATGTTGGGGGGACAAACACAGACACACAAACATATACACACACGTACACACACACAAACACACACAACCAAATACACACACACATCACACACACATACACACACACACACACACACACACACACACACACATATATATATATATTATATATATATATATATATATATATATATACACTTATATACGACGGTCTTCTTTCAGTTTCCGTCTACCAAAATCCACTCACAAGGCTTTGGTCAGCCCGAGGCTATAGTAGAAGACACCTGTCCATAGTTCCACGCAGTGGGACTGAACCCGGAACCATGTGGTTTGTAAGCAAGCTATGTTCAAATCTTCATGAATAATTCTGTATATAATTGCTACAACAACTCCAAATTGTTGGCTTATTGTCATTGTAGACAGACGAAGATCTTCATATAGAAAATAGTGAATTTTCTCAACTAGTTCTTACGTTCTGACATCCTGTTCCTTCCTACACATCTCGTCGTCTCTCAGCTCCTCTTTACCGTACTTGAACCTCTTGTCCCAATGAAAAAGTTACTCCATTAGCAGTGTGGATGGAACATTTCATAAGTTTCAGTAGCATTTTTGCCCAGTATTGCATAGCGAGCTTCCAAACGTCTCGACTGCATTTTGCGAACTAGTCAGCGGTGACAACTAGTGTTAAGTAGGATGTGTTCGAAATGCTGTTACAGCCGTCTCCTCTTGTCTGGAATAACAGAAGTTGGCAGGTCAGTTTATTATATGCATAGTAACAATATAGTAAAATTACAAATATTTAGGACAGATATAAATGTCTTCCGAATAAAGTCTCAAAACTTCTGGAATGCACCTCGTACAACCTACATAGACGACATTACAACATTACACAACATTACACAACATTACAATACACGGAAAGAGAACAGCTATAAGCAAAAATTTTATCAGAGTAGTGGGTGGCAAAATCCTTAAAGCGTGAAAAAAATTACTTTGCGGTATTCAGTAGCGTCTTGTTACGCGCTGAGTTCAAATCCCTTTGCGATTGACTTTACCTTTCATCTTTCCGGGGGTTGATAAAATATGCACCACTCAGGTATAAGGACGGTTTAATCGACTACGCATCAACCCTTAGATATGTGTCTTATGCCTTGATTAGTAATTATCACTTTTATTATATATTTCTTTGTGATAATCAGCAGAATGGCTGTTGCTAAACTTGCGACATTAAGAGCCCTTCCTTTAAGATCTACGTTCAAATTCCACTGGTGCCGAATTTTTTAATTGTCATCCTTTCGATATCTATAAAATAAAGTATTGTTCTCGCCGATAAATATCAACTAAAAATAGTTCGTAGTCCACACATATATATTATAACGTTGTGATTATGCATCGGAAAAATATCTAACATCAGTTATTCCCGCTCTTTTAAATTCTACGTTCACATTTCGTTGAAGTCAACTTTACTTTTCATCTTTTCGGGGCTCAATGAAATAAATACTTGGGTGAACATTATCGCTAATCTCTTTTCTCAAATCGTTTGGCTTGGTGTCTAAATTAAAAACAACAGCTATTATTATTATTACTGAGTGAGAGAGCAGCGCGTGCCATCAAAAAGCGACACTGGAGTAAAATATACGAAGCCCAGCATGACTACACCAGGCTCATGCATCACAACCATATGTGCGCGATATGGTGAGCTCATATCAAGACAGACAGCACATGACCTTGCAGGTGGGACCCAGTTAGAATTTTCTTCAGGCTTAGCAGCCCATCCTGCTCAAATTGTCCCTGAATAAGGTTTGTTTAAGAATGATGAACTAAACATCCATGTTTCCAAAGGTGAATTATTCAAACCCCAAAGAATTCCTCTCAATACATGGCTATGATACCCCCACCCCCACCCCATTAATTCTGCTCGTCATCAGAAATGCACATATCGTCAGCCATCGAGGGACATGCTCAACTGGTTATGGTCCAAACAACTGACAAGCAAATCTGTGGTATTGAGCAGAATATTTGCTGCAACCCATGCTTTACACCGAGACAAAACATTAACATAATAACACTTCCAATCAGTTAAAAATCAAAAGCCAAGAGAACTATTTCTAAGTATTACTATTATTTAAGACGTCACTATTATTCAGAAGTTTTATTTTTATCCCGTGCTTTCACTGCACTACCGAACTCAGCTCTGTACCTTAGTTATGTTTTGTGGTTTGTTGTGGTGCTCTTATCTTCACTGTATTGAAAGTGCTTTACGTCGGATTATTATTACTATTATTAGTGGAGGCGCAATGGCCCAGTAGTTAGGGCAGCAGACTCGCGGTCGTAGGATCGCGGTTTCGATTCCCAGACCGGGCGTTGTGAGTGTTTATTGAGCGAAAACACCTAAAGCTCCACGAGGCTCCGGCAGGGATGGTGGTGATCCCTGCTGTACTCTTTCACCACAACTTTCTCTCACTCTTACTTCTTGTTTCTGTTGTACCTGTATTTCAAAAGGCCGGCCTTGTCACTCTCTGTGTCACGCTGAATATCCCTGAGAACTACGTTAAGGGTACACATGTCTGTGGAGTGCTCAGCCACTTACACGTTAATTTCACGAGCAGGCTGTTCCGTTGATCGGATCAACCGGAACCCTCGTCGTCGTAACCGACGGAGTGCTTCCATTCCATTACTATTATTATTATTATTATCATCATCATCATCATCATTATTATTATTATTATTATTATTATTATTATATATTATTATTATTATTATTATTATTCAGTAGTTTTATTTTTATAGCGTGCCTTCACTTCACTACCGAGCGTAGCTCTGTGTGCCTTGGGTATGTGCCGTGATTTGTTGTGATGCTCTGATGGTTATCGTTTGGAAAGTGTTCTGCGTAGGATGTGTGCAGTGCCTAGTAGTGCAATTTTCTGTATGTTATATGTGTTTGTAAGTCCTGGTATTTTTGTTATGTATTTGAATATTTTTTTATCATGCCTAATGCACCTACTATGATAGGAATTGTTTCTGTTTTCAGATTCCACATTCTGGTTACCTCTATTTCCAGGTCTTTATTATTATTATTATTATTATTATTATTATTATTATTATTATTATCATTATTATTATTACTATCATTAATATTATTATCATTGTTATTATTATTATTATTTTTGTGATTTTGAGTGAACAGACGTTGCGAGGAAATTTGATTAGTAACAAGTATTACCAGATGAAAATATTTTATTTTTTGAATTATTTTACAAACAAGAAGCATCATAAAATGTGAATGTCTATCGCAATAACTGGAATAAACAAAGAGGCATGTCTTTTAATCGTTATATTTCTTCAGAAAAAAATTTCTTTTGTCTACCGAAGAGAAGGAAGAGATACTAAAACACAAAGGAAATAATATCCGATACGCCCATTCCCACTAAAACATAAGAGCTTGGAAAATAAGTAAATGAAATTTATAAAGCGAGTATTAAAAAAAACGGTTTAAACAGAAAAATATTGACAAAAGAATGGTACACTCATAATCGCAGTCAATTAAATTACAATTTGACATCCGAAAATGCAAACTGGCATGACATGAACAAAAATACTACAACTGATAACAAGAATGCTGACTTGTACGACGTTATCAAAAGTACTTTTAGCAATTAATGAAAGAACTGTAGCAGTGATATGTTATAAATGAGAGCCTGCTCTTTGGGTTCTTGCGTAATAGACGTATAGCTACAGATCCATCTGCCGTCAATACTCTTTGTACGGTTCGGTGTGTCATGGCTTATGCACTGACATTGCCTATGTCTATGACGTTACAAAAATTCCTGAACGTTGAGCAGGTGTGGCTACTTTTATTAGGAAAGCTTTCCTAATATTCATTTCTTTATTGCTCACAAGGGGCTACAAAGTGAGGGGACAAACAAGGAAAGACAAAAGGATTAAGTCGATTACATCGACTCCAGTGCGTAACTGGTACTTATTTAATCGACCCCGAAAGGATGAAAAGCAAAGTCGACCTCGGCGGAATTTGAACTCAGAACGTAACGGCAGACGAAATACTTATTTCTTTATTACCCACAAGGAGCTGGACAAACAAGGACAGAAAAAGGGATTAAGTCGATTATATCGACCCCAGTGCGTAACTGGTACTTATTTAATCGACCTCGAAAGGATGAAAGGCAAAGTCGACCTCGGCGGAATTTGAACTCAGAACGTAACGGCAGACGAAATACTTATTTCTTTATTACCCACAAGGAGCTAAACACAGAGTGGACAAACAAGGACAGACAAAGGGATTAAGTCGATTATATCGACCCCAGTGCGTAACTGGTACTTATTTAATCGACCTCGAAAGGATGAAAGGCAAAATCGACCTCGGCGGAATTTGAACTCAGAACGTAACGGCAGACGAAATACTTATTTCTTTATTACCCACAAGGAGCTAAACACAGAGTGGACAAACAAGGACAGACAAAGGGATTAAGTCGATTATATCGACCCCAGTGCGTAACTGGTACTTATTTAATCGACCTCGAAAGGATGAAAGGCAAAATCGACCTCGGCGGAATTTGAACTCAGAACGTAACGGCAGACGAAATACTTATTTCTTTATTACCCACAAGGAGCTAAACACAGAGTTGACAAACAAGGACAGACAAAGGGATTAAGTCGATTATATCGACCCCAGTGCGTAACTGGTACTTATTTAATCGACCTCGAAAGGATGAAAGGCAAAGTCGACATCGGCGGAATTTGAACTCAGAACGTAACGGCAGCCGAAATACCGCTAATCATTTCTCCTGACGTTCTAACGATTCTGCCAGCTTGCCGCCCTAATATTCTTCTCATGTTTTCCTAATATTCATCTCATGCATGGAGCTGAGCTCGTAGACCAAGTAAAAATCAATATTGGATATTTGGTATCATTTGGAATGCTGTCGGATGTTTACAGCCCACTTCTGAGAACTTTCACCTTACCATTCTATAGAGGGATGGTATTGGACATGGAGATGCCTCTCGGGAAAAGATCTGGGTGAATGGTTCTCAACTAGGGACCGCACTGACCCATGGGGGCCCATATAAGATATTGATTGATTGATTGATTCTAGTTTCAGCTCACGAGCTGTGGCCATGCTGGGGGCACCGCCATTATCGTTAAAATTTATCCGCAATAAATTGATTATACTTTTACAGTACACTAAATATTTTAGCAATATTTTTTATAAAATTCCTAATAATATTTACTTTTAAAAATACAGTAGGGTTTTTTAAACATCGAATGGCTAGGCGGGTCCATCTGAATAAGATCAAAATCAAAGGGGTCCACAGGCGCAGGAGTGGCTGTGTGGTAAGTAGCTTGCTAACCAACCACATGGTTCCGGGTTCAGTCCCACTGCGTGGCACCATGGGCAAGTGCCTTCTGTTATAGCCCCGGGCCGTCCAATGCCTTGTGAGTGGATTTGGAAGACGGAAACTGAAAGAAGCCTGTCGTATATGTGTATATGTGTATATATATATATATATATATTTATGTATGTGTATGTTTGTGTGTCTGTGTTTGTCCCCCCAACATCGCTTGACAACCAATGCTGGTGTGTTTACGTCCCCGTCACTTAGCAGTTCGCCAAAAGAGACCGATAGAATAAGTACTGGGCTTACAAAGAATAAGTCCTGGGGTCGATTTGCTCGACTAAAGGCGGTGCTCCAGCATGGCCGCAGTCAAATGACTGAAACAAATAAAAGAGTAAAAGAGTAAAGTGTATATATACATATATATATATATATATATATATATGCGTGTGTGTGTGTATGTGTTTGTGTGTCTGTGTTTGTCCCCCCAACATCGCTTGACAACCGATGCTGGTGTGTTTACGTCCCCGTAACTTAGCGGTTCGCTAAAAGAGACCGATAGAATAATTACTAGGCTTACAAAGAAAAAGTCCTGGCATTGATTTGCTCGACTAAAGGCGGTGCTCCAGCATGGTCACAGTCAAATGACTGAAACAAGTAAAAGAGTGAAAAAGTAAAGAGAGTAGGTAAGAGTAGGAGCTTGATGGGATTCGAACTTAGATGTATTTTGAATAATGGGAAGAAATGCCGAAAGTATTCTGTCACTTCACTATACTGAATAATAAAAACGAAGTCGAAATCATTAACTTGAAAACAATGAGCTTGCTTTCACGAAATTATATTAGTAGAAAGCTAAAAAATACTTGTTCACCTTAGCTTTATATACAAGCCAGCTAAGGCACCTTCATATGGTCACACGAGCTCCTAGAAACACAAACCAAATCTCTCTCAAATTTAACTTCAACATTTTAACATTTTATGTAATCTGAGATGAACTACCTAAAAAAACAAGGAAAACAAAATCGAGGTAGTCACGGCCAGCATGTCTTTGATCGTGAATCTGTTCGACTATTAATGATAAAGGAAATAAACAACAACAACAACCACACGAAGATTAACTTAGTTAATCAATATCAAGTGATGTTTTAAAATTATACTTCTAGTCTTTTTACTGACCATATATAAATGGCGGAGGCGCAATGGCCCAGTGGTTAGGGCAGCGGACTCGCGGTCGTAGGATCGCGGTTTCGATTCCCAGACCGGGCGTTGTGAGTGTTTATTGAGCGAAAACACCTAAAGCTCCATGAAGCTCCGGCAGGGGATGGTAGTGATCCCTGCTGTACTCTTTCACCACAACTTTCCCTCACTCTTACTTCCTGTTTCTGTTGTACCTGTATTTCACACTCTGTGTCACGCTGAATATCCCCGAGAACTACGTTAAGGGTACACGTGTCTGTGGAGTGCTCAGCCACTTACACGTTAATTTCACGAGCAGGCTGTTCCGTTGATCGGATCAACCGGCACCCTCGTCGTCGTAACCGACGGAGTGCTTCCATATATAAATGGTATTAAACTTCAGAGATACAGCTACAAATCACATTCAGCCTAAGAATACTAACGCTATGATGTTCGGTAATATTAGTTACACTATTTTTCTTTATAAACACAGACCGCTACCACTAACCTTAACGAATTCAAAGGATTATATTTAGACAGTCAAATATTTATCTTGCAATATCAACCAAACTACCTTGAACACAAATCCATCATTTCACAGATTTAGGAATTTCATTTCGTAATACAACACATCGTAGATCTTAGATAAAATCATCGAAATAGCTCCATATACTTCTTTTAATTTCCATGCTACACGCCCCCATGTACAGGCATATATCCACATATACATAATTATGTAGTAGTATTTTTGTGAGTTATATTACATGCACATTTATTCTATGAACTGAGTAAAGGGAAAATCAATGCCTTTGGTAGAGTAAATATTTAATGTATAGAAATATACATAGGTATTTAGTTATTCATAGTTTTATATTTCTGTACTTGGTAATACCTCAGATGCGGATGGCTGTTGAAGCAGGTACCTGACTTGATTTATGCTTTTCAGCATGAGTCGATATATTCATAACTCATGGTTTAGTTTGTGTGCAAGATGGAGGCCTGAGGATTTCCTGTTTTCTAAACGTTTATATGCAGAAATCTTCGGTGGCTCTTTTGTGATAAGAAAGTATTGTTTCTTATTACGGCAATTAGAAATTAGTTCTAATGGAAACGTTTCAGGCATCTGCGAATTCACTAAGGATTAGATATTTTCCATTATACGTATATATATATATATATATTCCATATAAGAATTTTTTGCATAATGAGATTTAAAAAAGCCAAGGCTGTGTAGATATTGGAACATTTATTGATAGAAGGTCTTACAGCTGTTTCTAGGATATTTATTAATTATATTCCTTCATCGGAGACGGTGTGAGGGGATGGTTAAGTCATAGTTAGTTTAGATGTGATACATATACTCCATATATATACATATGTATCTATGTGTATATATATATATATATATATATATATATATATATATATATATATATATATATATATGTGTATCTATGTATGTACGTGTGTGTTTGTGTGTGTGTGTGTGTGTGTGTAGTCATTTATTAAAAGACAAACCTTTCCGACCGCCAATTCTCTTCAGTTGCTTTTGTCATACACTTCAAATGACATCATCGATATAGTCGTAGAATTATTCAATGCAATGCAGTGTCACTTGCTCCAGCTGGAAGGTGACGGGAAAACATTCATACTCAATTCTATTTATTTGTACATGCAGATCTGAGGCATTAAAACGAAAATATTATCTCACGCATCAATTTCACTCCTTTGCACTTGTTCTCTCTCACTCAGTCCATATCTTTCCCCATCTCACTCACTCTTTCTCCCTTTCTGTCTCTCTCTCCCTTTCTTTCTCTCTCTCTCCTTCTCTCTCTCTCTCTTTCTCTCTCCCTCTCATCCCTCTCTCCCTCAATCCAAATTTTTACCTGCATCATTCTCTCCCTCTCTGTACTGCCATATCTACCATTCTCTATTAATACAAATATTTCTGTGTTTCTCCCCCTTTCTCTCTCTCTTTCTCATTCCCTCCCTCTCTGTGTGTATGCGTGTGCGCGTATGTGTGCTTCTGTATATGAGTATCTCTGTGTGTCTATATATAAATATCAGACCCACAGATGACGAAAGACAAAAGCAGCGTTCACATATCTTTCACTGTCGTGTCGGTGGGAACCAGCATCGTTGGTTCAATCATCCACCGAAGCAATACAATAATCTTGGTCATCCTAAGAGTCAACGAGCTGGTTTACGATCCAATCCAGATCAATCCCCAAGGCATTGGGGACAATCCAGATCCTCTGACCAGTGCAAGAGCTTTTCAACGGAATACATATTGTCCGCCATGTCTGTAACGTGAAAAAGGAGAAAATAATTATATATAAATGTTTGTTTTTATATCAAGTTGTATATAAAAGCATTCTAACATTAAACTGAAGACTTACACAATATTTTATAGAAGAGCACATATTTATTTAGAGTTTGGTCTTGCCTCACCTACATAAGACAGTCGAGTGAACTCACTGTCAAACTTTTCTAAAAACTAATAAAGAAGTATCTATCTATCTATCTATCTATCTATCTATCTATCTATCTATCTATCTATCTATCTATCTATCTATCTATCTATCTATCTATCTATCTATCTATCTATCTCTATCTATCTATTTATCTATCTAACTATCTATCTATATACATATATATATATATATATATATATATACCACACACACACACATATATATATATATGTCATATATATATATATATATTATATATATATATATATAATATATATATATATATATATATATGTATGTTTGTATATGTATATAGATGTATATGTATATAGATGTATATGTATATACTGTACGCACACAAGCACACAACAACGTAGGCACACACATTGACAAAGAACCATATATGATTCTACACATTAAATTACATATATGAATAAGTATGTGTCTACAAGTTCTGACATATGTATAGGGCTGCCAATAACTAGAAAGATGAAATGCAGAGATAAAAAACTGAAACATAGATATGTTGTCAGACATCATACAATCTGACAGCCACACAGTCACTCAGCCAAGCACATTTATACACATACATACATACATACATACATACATACATACATACATACATACATACATACATGCATGTATGCATGCATACATACATACATACATCATGCATGCATACATATGTACATACGTACGTACACACACGCACCCACGCCACACAAACATATACATATATTCATAATATATACATATATGTATATTCACAGGCATACACATATATAAATATATATATATACACCTATTTACGCACATATATATGCATTCATACACACACACGCATACACAAGCATATACACACCTATATGTATGTGTATATATGCATACTTGTGTGTATGTGTGTATATGAGAGTGTATATGTATTTGTGTAGACATCTCTATGTATTTACATATATATGTATGTATATGTATATATATATACACAAACACATTGAAGGAGAGAAAGTGGTAGACAGGCAGGCAAACAGACAGACAGACCCATAGATAGATAGATAGATAGATAGATAGATAGATAGATAGATAGATAGATAGATAGATAGATAGATAGATATAGACATTTGTGTATGTATAGATGTGTTTATATACGTATATAAAGTGTGTGCATGTGTGTCTGTGTGTGTTCGTGTGAGTGTATAAGTATACACACAGTTTTCCCCTGTAAATGATGGTTCGGTTGCGATCGCTAAGTGAAATTCGGTGAGAAATTACTGCGAAGAGAGACAGAACTTTTTATGTTAGAAAATGAAGTTTAGTTACAACAATGGTGAAGATGTTCAGGACGACGACGACGACGACGATGATGATGATGATGATGATGATGATAAATAATAATAATAATAATAATAATAATAATAATAACAAGAAGAAGAAGAAGAAGAAGAAATGGGTTTTCTTGGGGAGGGGGAAATTGTGGAGGAATGTTATCTTTCCAGTGCTTGGGTGACAGTGGATATGTCGATTCCTTTGGAGGCAGCGAAAGATGACGGCGATAAGGTTCTACATACGACATTGGTGTGTCTGCTAGGGTAAAGGGAGTTGTCTTCTCTATCGTTAATTCTTAGCAGCATACCCCATCATCGCCATCATCGCCATCATCGCCATCATCATCGCCATCGCTATCATCATCGCCATCATCATCGCCATCGCTATCATCATCGCCATCATCACCACCAGCACCGTCACAATCACACTCTGGTGTTACTATTATCATCATTACGATCATCGTTATCATTCCGTTCGCAGCCATTTTTAAACAAGAAAATCCCATCAAAGTCAAAATTATAAATAAATAAATAGATAAATAAATAAATAAATGCTACCGTCACACCATTGGTGTAACAAAACAATATTTCGTCCTCTTCAGCCTCCTGCTTATCACTATTGTCATCGTCGTTGTCGTCGTCGTCGTCGTGGAGATCATCATCGCTGTCGTCGTTAATGATATCGTCCTCAAACCTCCACCGCTACCGCCACCATCACCCCTGTCACCATCCCTACCACCACCACCAACACCATCATCTGCATCACCATCATCATCAACATCATCATCCTCACCACCACCACCACCACCACCACCACCACCACCACCACCACCATTAGTTACGCTCTGTCAGTGTACCAATACTCTTTTTACTTGTTTCAGTCATTTTTTTACTGTGGCCATGCTGGAGTACCGCCTTTAGTCGAGCAAATCGACCCCAGGACTTACCCTTTGTAAGCCTAGTATTTGTTTTATCGGTCGCTTTTGCCGAACCGCTAAGTTACGAGAACGTAAACACACCAGCATCGGTTTGAAGCGATGTTGAGGGGACAAACACAGACACACAAACATATAAACACACATAGACACATATATATACATATATACGATAGGCTTCTTTCGGTTTCCGTCTACCAAATACACTCACAAGGCTTGGGTCGGCCCGAGGCTATAGTAGAAGAGACTTAACAAAGGTGCCACGCAGTGGGACTGAACCCAGAACCATTTGGTTCGTAAGCAAGCTATTTACCACACAGCCACTCCTACTAACCAGAACAACATGCCGAGGAGAACTCAGTATATCTAGTGAGATATTTTTCTACCCCCAGACATTTGAAGTGACACAGCCTAGCCTGATTAACGTAACATGAAACAGATGCAAGATGGGTCGAAACGAACGTCGTACCGAATATAGATTCGTATTAGAAAAATCCTTATATATATATATATATATATGTATATATATATTATATAATATATATATATATATATATATATATATGTTTGTATATATATATATATATATATATATAATATATATATATATATATGTATTTCTGTTTGTGTATATGTATATATATATAACGGGAAGCTTTATGAAAATAGACAAAAGACGAAGGCAGGTGGGAAACACACAAACAATTGTATTAGTATGGCGCTCAGGAAATATAAATAAAACAAGTCTTTAACGTTTCGAGCCTACGCTCTTCAACAGAAAGATGAGCATACATACATACATGCATGCCCTTATATGTTAGGCGTGTGTGAGGATATATATTTCTATATACATATGTACCTCAAAACATCGAATCATTTGCCAAACAATAGCAACTTTATAATTACGTGAGAAAATTTCCCAGCATTGCCAAAATACATTCCAAGAATATATTTGAATGTGTGTAAGTATATATATATATATATATATATATATATATATATTATATATATATATATATATACATACGTACATACATACACACATACATTTGAATATTATATATATATTATATATATATATAGTATTCAAATGTATGTGCGTGAGTGAATGTGAGAGTATATATATATATATACGTATATATATATATATATATATATATATATTATAATATATATATATATATATATATATATGTGCGTGTGTGAGTGTGTGTGGTAGTGTATGCGTGTTGATTTAGTCTATGCGTGTGTGTGTGTCAGTCGAACCTCAAGGAAAATGCAATATTTCTGTAGATTCTCACCGTTCAGAAGAATTCACAATTCTTGCGACTCAGCTCCATGAATGGCCTTATGTAGAACAATAGGAACTTGAATTGTCAGTCATTTTGATTTGGAAAATTGACCTGAATACCGTACTGAAACGTCTGTGAATATCTTGCTGAAATGATGACTTAGCAGTGCAATAAATTGTCGTCTCACAAAATATTATTTTATGATTCTTACTGTCGTCTGCATCTCTTTACAGTTATCATCTGTTGATTAACTCTAGTATCAACGAAGTAAAACTCACACGCTATGTATATATGGAATATGCATGAAATTTGGATGCGTGATGAACGTTCACGCAACAGATTATACCGTCAATTTAATGAGAGCCCAAAGTAAAATAAAAAAACCGATATCGAACATATATATGATTTAGGTAGACACATTACAGACTTAAAAAACTAGCAAAGGATTGCAAATTATGGAAATTGATATGGTTCAACGGAATAAAAAAGGTTTTGAATTTTCAGGGTTAGTTAAGATAGCAGAAAATAGGGAATAGTGAAAATTCAAATTCCACTTGTCACCCGGTTGCTTGGATCATGCTGTGATTTGTGAAAATTGTGGTTTTGTTTATAATCTCTGAAGCCAGTTTGATGTCTCACTGTAAATGTATGCATTAGGTCATAAGGTAATTGGCTGAGCAGTTGGACCCTTATCTCATGCTTCGAAATAAGACGAGTGAATAAATCCCATAAAAGTACGCGGTCATGTATTAAAATATGTAAAATATGCAAAATTATTTAGAAAATAGAATTAATATAAACACTTTCGTTACAATGAAACAAAAAAGAAAGTTGTCCCATACTATAGGTTTCTGTATTAAATTGCAGCATCGTGGATTATTGGGAAAGAATTTATTCTGGAAACAAAAGTAGAACCGTATAACTTTCTATTTCATTTTATAACTTACTTTCTGATATACAAGTCAAAATTTTCAGATCAAAATTTACTGGCAAAAATCATATAGGTCGACTTAAACAACAAGACGGCTTTGGAAAAGTAAGAATTCCAAGTGAACTACAGCAGGATTTCAAGAGATAGTGACAATGTTTGAATGCTTCCAATACATGTTCACACTATTCATTACGTCGACTTGCGTGCCGGAAAATACGGTAGATCTGAGACCTGGACTCGATATACGTTATTTGTGGTGCAATTAGGTACGTGAAGGCGCATGGCTTAGTGGTTAGGAGCATTCGGCTCATGATCGTAAAGTCGTGAGTTCAATTCCCGGCGGCGCGTTGTGTCCTTGAGCAAGACACTTTATTTCACGTTGCTCCAGTCCACTCAGCTGGCAAAAATGAGTTGTACCTGTATTTCAAAGGGCCAGCCTTGTCACACTCTGTGTCACGCTGAATCTCCCCAAGAACTACGTATTAAGGGTACACGTGTTTGTGGAGTGCTCAGCCACTTGCACGTTAATTTCACGAGCAAGTTGTTCCGTTGATCGTAACAACTGGGACCCTCGTCGTCGCAACTGACGGAGTGCTCTTTTACGGGGATGTAAATAGCTCAACACCGACCATGAGTCGGTGGGAAGGTTGTTTGTCGTTTCAACAAGTAGCTCAACACCGACCATGAGTCGGTGGGAAGATTGTTTGTCGTTTCAACGAGTAGGGCATTCCACGTAAGGAAGCTCTTATCCGGTAACAATTAGGATGGAATATGCATGAAATTTGGATGCGTGATGAACGTTCACGCAACAGATTATACCGTCAATTTTATGAGAGCCCAAAGTAAAATAAAAAAAAACGATATCGAACATATATATGATTTAGGTAGACACATTACAGCCTTCAAAAAACTAGCAAAGGATTGCAAATTATGGAAATTGATATGGTTCAACGGAATAAAAAAGGTTTTGAATTTTCAGGGTTAGTTAAGATAGCAGAAAATAGGGAATAGTGAAAATTCAAATTCCACTTATCACCCGGTTGCTCGGATCATGCTGTGATTTGTGAAAATTGTGGTTTTGTTTATAATCTCTGAAGCCAGTTTGATGTCTCACTGTAAATGTATGCATTAGGTCATAAGGTAATTGGCTGAGCAGTTGGACCCTTATCTCATGCTTCGAAATAAGACGAGTGAATTCTTATTCATATGTACGTAAGTGCGTTTGTGTGCGTGTGTGTGTGTGTGTGTTTAATAAGTATATGTTTGCTTCTATGTAGGTATGCATACAGACACATATATGAGACAATAAACCTCGTGTGTGTGTGTGCATGTGTATGTGTGTAAAAAAGTTTATGTGTGTATATATATTTATATTATATATATATGCATATATGTGTGTGTATACATATGCACGTATGTTTATGTATATATACATATGTCAAATATGTAAATATATTCATAGGTATAAATATATACATACGTAAATACGTATTTATATACACATATCTATCTATATATATATATATGTATACGAATATGCATATACATACACACACATATATATATATATAAATGAGCATAGGTATATATATATATATGTGTGTGTGTGTGTGTGTGTGTGTGTGTGTAAATATATATTTATATATCATACGTATATGTATGATTATACGTATGTAAACATGTATAAATGTATGTATGCATGCATGCATGTATGTATGTATGTACGTAAGGACACACAGGCACACACAAACACACCCTTATACATATACTGTGTGGTCTTGGAAAATGTATACATAAGTTGTGAAATGTACTGTGTGGTATATATATATATATATATTGTTGTATCAATGGTGCATAATTAATATATCGTATGTTTATAGTGAGCTGTTTGGTAAGGGAGGAGTAAAAGCTTTATCACTGGTTAAAGATGGTGTTACCACCGAGTTTCACTGGTATGGATAAGAGATAATTACCATTCCTGATGTATTTATAATACTCATGTCGACCATATATACGCACGTACATACACAGGCGCACGGAAAAACATACAATCATATACCAATACACACACACACATATATGTGTGTGTGTATATATAATATATATATATATATATATATTAATATATATATATATATATATATACTCTTTTTACTCAATTACTCTTTTACTGTGTTTCAGTCATTTGACTGTGGCCAAGCTGGAGCCCCGCCTTTAGTCGAGCAAGTCGACTCCGGGACTTATTCTTTGTAAGCCTGGTCCTTATTCTATCGGTCTCTTTTGCCGAACCGCTAAGTGACGGGCACATAAATACACCAGCATCGGTTGTGAAGCAATGCTAGGGGGACAAACACAGACACACACACATATATATATATACATATATACGACGGGCTTCTTTCAGTTTCCGTCTACCAAATCCACTCACAAGGCATTGGTCGGCCCGGGGCTATAGCAGAAGACACTTGCCCAAGATGCCACGCAGTGGGATTGAACCCGGAACCATGTGGTTGGTTAGCAAGCTACTTACCACACAGCCACTCCTGCGCCTATATATATATACTCTTTTTACTCTATTACTCTTTTACTTGTTTCAGTCATTTGACTGTGGCCATGCTGGAGCCCCGCCTTTAGTCGAGCAAGTCGACTCCAGGACTTATTCTTTGTAAGCCTGGCCCTTATTCTATTGGTCTCTTTTGCCGAACCAATAAGTTACGGGGACGAAAACACGCCAGCATCGGTTGTCAAGCAATGTTGGGGGTGGGGGGACAAACGCAGACACACAAACATATACACACATACATGAGATGGTGTTGTGGATTTCCACTTCGGCATCTGAAAGTCAGAGTTTTATCTTGGTAACATATTACTTTACAGATAAATTTCCTCTATTTACATAATATTGAGGTCTCTTTCTTTCTTTTGTAATCTTATCGTTTTTACCAATATATATATATATATATATATATATATATATATATATATACGACGGGATTCTTTCAGTTTTCGTATACCAAATCCACTCACAAGGCTTCGGTCGCCCC
The DNA here is from genome assembly GCF_006345805.1 of Octopus sinensis. Taxonomy (NCBI): domain Eukaryota; kingdom Metazoa; phylum Mollusca; class Cephalopoda; order Octopoda; family Octopodidae; genus Octopus; species Octopus sinensis. Next base: position 452,080 of record NC_043000.1, read on the forward strand.
GAGGGTATAGTAGAAGACACTTGCCCAAGGTGTAACGTAGTGGGACTTAACCCGGAACCATGTGGTTGGTAAGCAAGCAACTTACCACACAGCCACTCCTACGCCTATATATATATATATAATCTTCTCTATATATAAAACTGAAATGCGTTTTTACCGCTTGGATCGCTTTCAATGCCACTACATCCCGTCCGATTCGCTCCAAAATTTACAGGGACATGCAGAATGAGGTGACGATGCGCGTGGGCTACATTAGAAATCCCTATCTTAAAAGGTGTGGTTGCAAGGGGCCATCTTCCTCACTCATCCTATTTCCTCCTTTCCCTCTCTTACTCCCCTTCATAACTTTCAGAATGCCACTACGGTTATTTAAAGTATCTGTCACTATCGCTATTTCCTTTCTTTTTCACTGACTCTGTTTCCTACCTTCCTATCACTTCGGCGACGTTCTTTTAAGTATATGTCTGTCACCAACAAACAACACACGAGCATGAGAACAAATATTATGAATCAGATATTCTTGCGTTCATTTATATGTGTGTGTGTGTGTTCTATATATAAATATGTATATATAATGTATGTGTGTGTGTGTGTGTGTTCTATATATAAATATGTATATATAATGTATGTGTGTGTGTGTGTGGTGTGTTAATATATAAATATGTATATATAATGTATGTGTGTGGTGTGTGTGGTGTTCTATATATAAATATGTATATATAATGTATGTTGTGTGTGTGTGTGTTCTATATATAAATATGTATATATATGTATATATACAAAGTGCATATATCTGTATTTATGTATATTAAACTTTTTCATACTTTTTCATAGTTATATATATTTTTTAACAAATTATAAATATAATTTAATAATTTTCATTTTCAATTTAAATAACTTAAAGTTTTCAATTTTATATTTTACTAGCAGTATCGCCCGGCGTTGCTCGGGTTTGTAAGGGAAATAACTATATAAGCATTTTTAGTGAGTTATAGCAAAAAAATAGCAAAAAATGCATTAAAAATGGAATAAAAAATGATGGTAATTTTTTTTTTAATCGTTGACTCATCGTAGACATTTTTAGAGAGTTACTTCCCTTATATAATAGCGAAAATGCATTAAAATGGAATAAAAAATGATGGTAATTTTTTTTTAAATCGTAGACTCATCGTAGACGCGCGCTAATACCCAGAAGGGCTCGATATGAATCACGACTATAAGATACCCGGTTTTGGTTACACTGCACCGCAAAATGTGGGAGTAGTTAGGAATCTAAATCGTAGGAGACAGACACACAACCTTACTTTTATATATAAAGATTTGTGCATTCGGTTGTGCAAATTGTTTGCACAGGAAACCTGCCCTGTGTGGCGGTTTTTGCCGTTTTTGTGGATCTGTTTCAGCTTTTTTAGCCATTTCTGTTTTGGCGACTTCAAGCCATGAAGTCGTTGTTCTAAAATAACGCTGGTCTCCTTGACAACGCATTACGACGTTGATTTCCTTACACTCCCTTCACCACAGCTTCACGAGGGAGGGAAGAAGGGGGAGAAGCAACACAGGTGCAGGCGTGAGCGTGGACGCCAACTCCGCCGCCATCGACACACGAAAAAATATGCATTAAAATGGAATAAAAAATGATGTTAAATTATTTTTAAAATCGTAGACTCATCGTAGACGCGCGCTAATACCCAGACGGGCTTGATATGAATCACGACTATAAGATACCCGAATTTGGTTAAACTGCACTGCAAAATGTGGGAGTAGTTAGGAATCTAAATCGAAGGGGACAGACACTCACACAACTACAGTTTTATATATATAGATATATTTTCTATGTTATATTTTCTTTTTTTATGTTTTTGTTTTTGTTTTTTCACTGTTTGATTTGCCTATTAGTGGCTTTATCTCTAATTTAATGTATACAGATATATATCTCATTTGTATACATTTGTATATATAATGCGTGCACACACACACACACACATATATATATACATATATATATATATATATATATAATATATATAATGTGTGCATTACGTAGTCGGTCGATTCAGCTGAAAATATGCACACCTATGTTAAAGGTGCTGACAAGTTTGCATGACAACTATTTTTTTCCTCAAATGAAAGGCGTCACCTCTAGGACAAAATTCCTCATCTTATAAAATGTGGCTCCAGTAGACCCGAATGAAATCGGGTTATATTAACCAAAATGTGAAAAGGGGTCTAAATGGGGCTGGAAGGGGATTAAAATTTAAAGGAGCGGGTGTTTAGGAATTCTCTGTTACATCAAGCTAAAAAATTTGCGCCAACCTTTTAATCGTCAATGTGTTGCCGTCCATGATAAAGAAGTTTTCAATGCTTGCCATGGTGAGTCTACTGTCGTGAGAAAGGATAACTTCAAAACTTGGTGTTTACGAATTTTCTTTTACATCAAGTTCAAAATTTTACGCCAGCCATTAAACTGTCACTACGTTCCTGTCCGTCGTTAACAAATGCCAGCCATGGTGACTCTACTATCCTCAGATTCTATCCCTTCAAACTTTGGTTTCCAATATTTTATTATTTTTATTCAGCTCGCAAGTTTGTCTGTCCCTTTTAAATGTTAGCGTTTTGCTGTCTGCCTTCAAGCAGACCTTTCCATTGCCACTGCCTCATATTTCTGATTGATCTTTCTAAATATTTTATTTCTCAACTTACTCAAGATCTTCTGTTGTTCATAAATGGGAGAGAGATAGATAAAGATAGAGAGTAAGAGAAAGCGAGGGAGAGTCCGAGAGGAAAGAAAAGTAAGAGAGTGGGAAAGTGAGAGAGAAAGGAGAGAGAAACAAATACGGAGAATCATCATCATCGTTTAACGTCCGTTTTCCGTGCTAGCACGGGTTGGGCAGTGCGACCGGGGTCTCGGAAGCCAGGAGACTGCACCAGGCTCCAGTCTGATCTGGCAGTGTTTCTACAGGTGGATGAACTTCCTAACGCCAACCACTCTGTGAGTGTAGTGGGTGCTTTTTTCGTGCCGCCGGCACTGGTGCCAGGGGGGCTCGCAGTGGCAATAATCGGTTGGTGCTTTTTACGTGCCACCGGCACAGAAGCAAGTCAAGGCAGTGCTGCAATCGGCCACGTTCGGATGGGGCTTTTTACTTGCTGAAGGAAGCAACAGAAAGTAAAAACCACACTCTTACCCGCGCGTAGAGCGGGTCACCTTCAGCTAGTATATATATATATATATATATATATATATATATATATATATATATATATAGATATATATATATATCGTTGCTATTATTTTAAGTTCTCGTATGTCTAACTTTGGCCAAATACGTTTTTTTTCAATATTTACTTTTGCATGCAATAGCGGTTCTTTTGGTAAAACTTCGTATCTCCAGCAGTCAAGATATCAAAAATTGTCAAAAAGTCTGGTGCAATGGTTTTGCTACGGAATGGTGAAACTATTTTTTTCGTTTTCTGGAAAAAGCATCATTTTGGACTTACATTTTTGCATAATAGTTACGATATATATGTACACACACACGTGTGTGTATGTGTGTGTGTGTGTGTGTCTATATTAAGTAATGCATAAATATGTATATAGCTGTCTATAGTCCATCTGTACGTTTGTCTGTCTCTTTGGCGGTCTATCTATCTATCTATCTATCTATCTATCTATCTATCTATCTATCTATCTATCTATCTATCTATCATCTATCATCAATCCATCCATCTATCTATCTATCTATCTATCTATCTATCTATCTATCTATTTATCTATCTATCTATTATCTATCTATCTTATCTATCTATCTATTTATCTATCTATCTATCTATCTATCTATCTATCTATCTATCTATCTATTTATCTATCTATCTATCTGCTTGCCTATCTGTCTGCACAGCGGTCTCTCCGTCTATTTGTCTGTCTGCCTTCTTGTCTTTCTGTTTATACATTGTGTGTCTGTCTATCTAGGTAGCTTATCTGTCCTTTTCTTTCTCTTTCTCTCTCTCTCTCTCTCTCCCTCTCTCTCTGTGTCTATCTCTATCTCTTTAGATGTCTGTTTATCAATCTATCGCTTACGCTCTTTACCTCCTCACTCTGTATCTCTTTCTCTCTCCCTCCTGTCCCTCACTCTTCCGCCTCCCTATCTTCCCTCTCTATCTGTATATATGTAGAGAGAGAGAGAAAGAGAGAGATAGAGGGGGGAGAGAAAGAAAGAGATAGAGAGATAGATAGATGTTCATTTAACTATCTTCCTTTTATCTGTTTAAGCCTGAATTACACTCGATTTCTTGCAATTTTCTCTCCATGCTGCTCGCTCTCCTCTTTCTTTATCCCTCTTTCTCTTCACTCCCATCTCTCTCTATATATACGCACACACACTCACACACATATATATATAATTATATATGTATATAAGGCGGCGAGCTGGCAGAAACGTTAGCACGCCGGGCGAAATGCGTAGCCGTATTTCGTCTGCCGTTAAGTGTTCTGGGTTCAAATTCCGCCGAGGTCGACTTTGCCTTTCATCCTTTCGGGGTCGATAAATTAAGTACCAGTTACGCACTGGGGTCGATGTAATCGACTTAATCCCTTTGACTGTCCTTGTTTGTCCCCTCTATGTTTAGCCCCTTGTGGGTAGCAAAGAAATATATGTTATATATATATATATGTGTGTGTATATATATATATATATATATATATATATATATATATATATATAATAATATAAATGTATACATATATATTTATGTATGTATGTATGTATATGATTACATCACATCACGGCGACACTAAAAAAAAATCTGCTTCTTGACAGGGTATACCATATAGTACATTTACATTAACACAATTCATACAATGCTACGAAGGCATGTGAAATACATCTCATATAAAATAATGTTCTGTTTAAGATATTTATATGCGTGTGTGTGTGCTCGCGTCGGTTTCTGTGTGTGGAAGTGTATGTGCGTTTATGTGTGTTTATGTATGTATATTTGTAAATATGCGTACTATACGATCGTCTTGTCACTTTTCAAGTGTGATTTTCTCGTGTCAAATATTTTCCTGGACACAAACACGTGCGCGCGCGCACATATACACATACACGCACAATTCCCTCACACCATATAAATATACATATATTTTTATTTGGATGTGTGTGTGGCTGTGTGGTAAGTGGCTTGCTTACCAATCACACGGTTCCGGGTTCAGTCCCACTGCGTGGCATGATGGGCAAATGTCTTCTGCTAGAGCCTCGGGCCGACTAAAGCCTTGCGATTGGGTTTGGTAGACGGAAACTGAAAGAAGCCTGTCGTATATACTTATATATATATATATATGCATGTGTGTGTGTGTGTGTGTGTGTGTGTGTGTGTGTGCGTGTGTGTGTATGTGTGTGTGTGTGCGTCAGTGTCTGTGCCACCAACATCGCTTGACAACCGATGCTGATGTGTTTACTTCCCCTTAATCTAACAGTTCGGCAAGAGAGACGGACAGAATATGTGCTAGGCTTCCTTCCAAAGAATAAGTCCTGGGGTCGATTTGCTCGACTAAAGGCGGTACTCCAGCATGACCGCAATCAAATGACTGAAACAAGTAAAAGAATAAAAGAATATATATACAGGCATACCTCACCCTACGTCGTTAATTCGTTCCGGGAGACATGACATGAGTCGCAAAACGACTTAAGTCGAATTATCTTGTCCCTAGGCTAGGCTAGGCCGAATTGATTTGTCTCTAAGCTAAACCAATTGTAACAATTCCAAGTTTTGTACTTTATTTATGAATGCATTTTCAATAATACATAGTTAATAAAAACCTATTTTAAGCTTACAAACAAATAATTTTTTATTTTTTAATACAGTACAGTAAAACAAAAAAAGTAATCTAAATTTATGAATACAATATGGCAGTGTTTACGTACATCGCGGACACTTTATTCATGAATGCGGTTTGCAATAAGACATAGTAAAATAAAAGCCTTTTTTTAAGCTTAAAAAACAAATTCAGTAATTATCATTATTTTGCAATAGTAAAAAAAAAATTATTTTAAATTTACCAATACGTAAATACAATTTCGTGGTTTACACCACGGATGTAGATGGCTATGGATCGTCAGCATCAACAGCTGACTCTGGGTGTTCTTTAAAGTGTCTTCTTTTCTTCAAGAATTACATTATAAGGAATAAAAGCTTCGTGACAAGCTCCCATAATCTTGTATGATATATATATATATATATATATATATAAAGCATTTGGATCCATATCCTCGAAGACTTTTTCGATATACGCAAATGCTTGCTGCATTTTCTTAATGGTAAAGTGACGTGGCTCAGGCTCGACCCCCTCTTCTTTATATTGCTGCTCGTAAAGCTCAATCAAATTCTCGTTCGTCAGGAGCTGCTTGTCTTTTTCAAATGAATCTGAGAAATCCTCCTCCTCCAAATCCATTTCTGGTTCTTTGTTCTTAGTCACTAACGATTTCTTGATAGCACTATAATGAAACCCCTCAAAATCATTCACGAATTGTGGGCATAGCTTTTTCCATACACCATTCATAGCCGTGCTCTGTACCTCATTCCATGCCGCTGTTACGTTCCGTTACTGCCTTGTAGATATCGTATGTCTTCCAAAAGTCACGAAGTGTGATGGACTCATCAAGGTCAGTTGCAACTATTGCTTGCCGCAGCATACGCTTCATATAGTAACGCTTGAAGGTAGCAATTATTCCCTGGCCAATTGGTTGCAGAAGAGACGTAGTGTTCGGCGTGTGGGGGGGGGATATACAACGGTAACGTTGGAGTCAAAATCTACGATGTTTTGGGTATGTTCTTCAGGGTACGACGGTTGTGTGCATGATACACAAGCAATGGCTTTAATTTAAAACCTCCTGCACAATTATCTCCCAACATAATGGCCACACGTTCTTTTGAGACCTTGTAATCTGGAATAGTTTTCTTCTCCTTAGAAATGAATGAACGGTCTGGCAATGTTTTCCAATACAATCCAGTTTCGTCTGCATTAAAAACCTGTTCGAGAAGAAACTCATTTTCTTCGTTGATTTCCTTTAATGCATTAAGAAATTCCGTTGCTGCTTGTTCGACAGCTGATGCACTTTCACCTAGCTTTTTAATCAAGTGATAACTTCTTTGCTCCTTAAATGCCATGAACTATCCTTGACTTGCCTTGCTTTCTCATCTGGATATTTTTTTTTCTTCAGACCCTCAAAGAAAATGCTTTCTTGACTAATAGCCAAGAAAGATTTGACGGATCTATTCTATCTCAATAACAGATTTTTTAATATTTTTTTTAACTAAACAGTTTCAAACTTCGACTACTGGTAGAATTTCTCACGTAGAACACGGTTTACTCTGAACGTTTTTGAAAAAATGTGCATATATTTTAAAGTATATATATTTCAGAAGTTATTTCGTGTTAAATATATTTTAGAAGTTATTTCGTGTTAAAGTTGTCGTATTTGGATAATTTCAACCAATCAACGACGTGTATTCGGATGAAGAAAGCTACTGCTGTTTGCGATAGCAATCGAAGAGGAACAACTTCTGGGTCATCTCTACTAAATATCACCATTCTGTTCTATTCGTACGTCGTGCGAAGATGATACCACCTTTATCCTTTCTTCCTTTCTAGTCATCACTGTGCATTCCTTACTCTTTCCCGCCGTTCTGTACTATCAACTGGCAGCAAGCTTATATGATATATATAAGTATACATTTATAATATATATAAGTTTACATTTAGATATTCACGTTTGTTTCCCGCCAACGTTTGAGGGTTGGTGTTCCTGGGTTTACATACGCGTGGCTTAGAGGTTCGGCAAAAAAGACGACCTTAAAATAAGGGTGGATACAAGTAAAATGATAAGATATTATATATATATAATATATATGTGTGTGTGTCTGTGTGTCTGTGTCTGGTTGGGTGTATATATATATTATATATATATATATATATATATACTATAATTAATGCATTGTAAATATACGCTGTATATGTTTCTATGTATGTTTGTGTGTGTGTGAGTGTGTGTGTGTGTATATATGTCCTTTCAAAGTCATTTCACCGAAGCAAAATTGAACTGAGTGACCGAATTATATTTGTGAATCCTCAAATGTTTACACTTAACAAACACACATACACACACACATTATACACATATATATACACACAATATATCTACTGTGTATATATATATATAACTATATATATATATATATATATATATGCATGCGTACATATACATGTACGCATATAATTATATACATATACATATATGCATATATATATATACAGGTATATATATACACATATATATGTTTATATGCATATATGTATACAAATATATACTTATATATATATATATATATATATATATATATATATATATTATATATATATATATATATATATATGTATGTATGTATGTATGAATTTATGTATGTATGTATGTATGAATTTATGTATGTGTCAACGTATATGTTTGTATATAAATATATAGATATGACTAGAAATTTTTTAATGTTTGTATGAATACATACTTAAAGGCATATATATATGTGTGTGTGTGTGTGTGTGTGTGCGTGCGCGTGTGCATGTAAACATATATGTGTGTGTATATATATGGACATATGTATGCATGCATGTATCAATATATGCATGTATGTATGTATGTGTGTATGTATGTATGTATGCGTTTGTTAATGTGTGAGGCGAACTGCCTAGTGCCCAGCTGGTTGCAACATTTCATACAGAGGTCGTGATGGGTGACGAAAATAAATTAAATTCAAAAGTTAACCAGTGTGTAGCGTCATCTGATGTTTAGTGGTGTTGAAATATGATAACCTATTGTGTGGTGACTTGTGTTGACAGAGGACAGGTCTCTCTATGCTTTGCTCTGTCTTACTCTGTCTTAGACATCCCGTCACCCTCTCCCTTCTCTCTACAATCCTGTGTCGTAATCTGTTTATCTATCTATCTATCTATCTATCTATCTATCTATCTATCTGTCTGTCTATATGAATGTATGTATGGATAGATGTCTACCTATCTGTCTACTTATTTCTCTGTCTCTCTATGTGTCTGTTTAAGAATATCCTGGTTTTAAATTGCGAATTTCTCCCCGGCAGTTTCTGCTCTAGGTGCATGGTTCTTTTATTGGGATTATCCGTGGGTATGTATGTACATATTTTGTATTTATAAATGCTCTCGTTTATCCATGTACGCATTTATAGATAGATAGATAGATAGATAGATAGATAGATAGATAGATAGATAGATAGATAGATAGATACATACATACATACATACATACATGCATACATACATACATACATACATACATACATACATACATACATACATACATACATACATACATACATACATGCATGTATATATATATATATTTATATCAGTAATAATATAGGGTGAAATTAATTAATTTGGAATAATCATTAATTTCACCAAGTAGATTTCGGCATGTAAAAGGAGGAAAGTTTAAGTAATACTAAGTAATTAAGGGTTTAGCAACGATTTGCCTCACCACACACCGAGTTTAGAAATAGCAGTCAAAGAGTTATAGCTATTCTTTCTACTAAAAGGGAGATCTCGAGATCTCCCAGGAATGACACGATGCGAACGAGGACAGGCGAGGTCCCTTTTGAACCTAATCAACACTCTGTACATAGAGCAAGTAATACTCCAACCAACCAGGGCAGGTAGCATACTGGATCTCTGCTTCACAAATAATATGGATCTCATCCATAATGTGAAAGTGACACCGACACTACTCTCGGATCACAACATGGTAAAGCTGACCATGTACGGGCCAAAGGAAAGCATGGACATGCAGCCTACAAGAAACTCTCAGAATCTTTCCAGCTTGAACTTCCATAAGGCAAACTGTAAACAAATTGAGAAAGAGATCCTCAAACAAAACTAGCCTGAATGTCTCTCCTCGCCAGACATCGACATGAAAATTCAACAATTCATGTCTGTAATGCAAGCCATATGCTACAAATGTGTCCCAGAGAGAAAGGCCACTCTACACAAGAACAAAATCCCCAGAGAGAGGAAAATTCTAATGAGACGGCGTACAAAAGTTTCAAATCGCCTAAACAAGCAAATTGAAAGCAGTGAAAAGTCCCGCCTGAAAATAAAACTGTTGGAAATTGAAAATTGTCTGCAACTCTCCCATGAAAAAGAAAGAGCAGACAAAGAAGCCTGGGCTATAGACAACATAAAATCTAACCCCAGAGCTTTCTACAGGTATGCCAAAGAAACAGCTACGGTGCACTGTAGGATATGGCCACTCCTTGAAAAGGATGGCACACTCACAGGAAATCCAATGAGGATAAGTGAAATACTAAATGAGCAATTCAAGAGTATTTTCATTCCACCCCTAGGGCATTTTCAAGTCAGCAATCCAACTGACTTCTTTACCACTGCAGATATAAAATCAGAGGCAGCGATGATTGATTACATCAATATAAAGGAAGACGATGTAATAAAGGCGATAGCTGACATGAAAACAAACTCAGCTACTGGCCCCGATGGATTCCCAGCAGTCCTTCTAAAAGTAGGTAAGAGAGTCCTAGCAAGACCACTGCAGTTCCTCTTTCAGAGCTTCCTTGCAACTGGCAAACTTCCAAGAAAACTGAAGGAAGGTAAAATATGCCCTATTCATAAAGGAGGTAGCAGAGCAGAGGCCAAGAACTACAGACCTATCTCTCTGACCTCACACATCAGCAAGGTCATGGAACGAATAGTCAGAAGGGAACTAATCACCTTCCTTGAAGAAAATGACTTGCTGCCTGACATCCAACATGGTTTCCGACTAGGAAGAAGCTGCTTAACTCAACTCCTACAACACTATGACTGGGTGCTGAAACGACTGCTCAACCACTCAAATGTGGAAGTCATATATCTCGACTTTGCAAAGGCCTTTGATAAAGTCGATCATGGAATGATATGTCACAAACTGCGTGATCTTGGAATAGTTGGAAAATTGGGAGAATGGCTTCATGACTTTCTGAAGGATAGAAGTCAGGTGGTAGTAGCAAATAGTGAGCGGTGTTCCGCAAGGCACTGTTTTGGGACCACTACTGTTCATAAAGGCCCTCTCAGACATGCCCTCAGCCGCGCAAAGAGCCACGATCACAAGTTATGCAGATGATACAAAAGTTTCACAGGCAATACAGAACCCTGAAGACACTAAGCACTTGCAATGTGAGCTGGACAAAATATACAAGTGGGCTGAAAAGAATAGCATGCAGTACAATGCTGAAAAGTTTCAAGCTTTATACTATCAGCATGCAAAACTAAATGCAATATCCAATAAATACACTGGACCTGGAGGGATTGCAATCCCAGAGGCACAATCAGTGCGAAACCTGGGTATTTACATGAGTGATGATGCAACTTTTCACGTGCATGTTGCTAAATTGGCAATGAAATGTAGGCGGCTGACCGGATGGATTCTTAGAACCTTTAGAATAAGAGACCAGGAAACCATGATGGTCCTTTGGAGGACACTTGTCCTAAGCCACTTTGACTATTGCTCTCAGCTTTGGTCACCATCCAGTGTCAAGTTAATCACAGAACTTGAGGCGATCCAACGAAGCTACACGAAGAAGATAGCCTCTGTGCAGCATATAAGCTACTGGGAAAGACTCAAGATATAAAGACTCTATTCCTTAGAGCGTAGGCGAGAAAATATGCCATAATATACATCTGGAAGATACTAGAAGGACTTATCCCAAACTTTGGCATCGGAGTACACAAATGCTAGAACTGGGCGCCACTGCATAGTGCCAAGGACTCCAAAATTTGCCATCAACATGTAGGACAAGATACTGTGATAGCCTGGGCTTCAGAGGCCCAGAGCTCTTCAATATCCTCCCGAAGAACCTGAGAGACCTGCATGGGGTGGATGCAGATGTCTTTAAAATAAAACTGGATCTCTTCTTGCCAGGTGTCCCAGATTAACCAACTTCACAGCAGGAGGTGCAGATGAGGGCAGCTGCATCGAACTCTTTCATGCACCAAATGGCAATTGCTAAAAAGCATTCGTGAAGTAAAATCATGTAGCAACACCAAATGGCGGTGCCCCAGCATGGCCACAGCTCGTGAGCTGAAACTAGATAAAGATAAAGATAAAGAAGAAGATATATATATATATATATATATATAATATATATACATATGTGTGTGTGTGTATGTGCGTGTGTGTGTGTATGTCAATGATCATGGGATTGTCCATAGATATTTCCCCTCAGAGGCACAAATCCAGGCAAGTTAGTTTATGAAATGCAAGACCAGCAGTCGCACATGCATAACAGCCACCTTTCTACGCGCCACTATTCATATCAAAGGTGAAATCAAAGGCAGATGTCTACAGCTGAATGAAATGGAGCAACGTGAAATAAGGTATCTTGCTCAAAGTGCACAGCACACAATCCGGTACGGGAATCGAACTCGCTATCTCATGATTGTGAGCATGACATGGATGCAGGTTTGGTGTTGAATACGCAGATCTTTATACGTGTGTATAGGCACTTATTATGTGTTAAACGTCTTGAATATTTTGATGAGGCTTTTGATGAATTAAGCTGCAATTTTTTAATTAGGCATGTTCTATCTGATTTGGAGAAACCTAGATTCTTAAGAATTATACTGAGGCAGCACTAATCTAGAGAATCGAGAGAGGGGGGAAGGAATAAAGGAGAGAGAAAGAGAGAGAGAGAGAAAGAAAGAGAGATGGTTTAACTACATATAAATCCAACAGTTCATTGCTTGGATAAAGAACTCGCTATGTGACATAGTGTTCAATATATAATTTTAGAAGCCTATAGTAACTTAGAAGTTTTGCCAAATTTGTCTTTTCAAACTGTATTACAATAATAGATATTTGTCATGTATAAATGGAAGCGCTCCGTCGGTAACGACGATGAGGGTTCCGGTTGATCCAAAACAACGGAACAGCCTGCTCGTGAAATTAACGTGTAAGTGGCTGAGAACTCCACAGACACGTGCACCCTTAACGTAGTCCTCGGGGATATTCAGCGTGACACAGAGAGTGACAAGGCCGGCCCCTTGAAATACAGGTACAACAGAAACAGGAAGTAAGAGTGAGAGAAAGTTGTGGTGAAAGAGTACAGCAGGGATCACCACCATCCCCTGCCGGAGCCTCGTGGAGCTTTTAGGTGTTTTCGCTCAATAAACACTCACAACGCCCGGTCTGGGAATCGAAACCGCGATCCTATGACCGCGAGTCCGCTGCCCTAACCACTAGGCCATTGCGCCTCCACTGTCATGTATAAAATTAGAGGAATGAAAATTAAGGTGAACAGTCTTAATGAGTAGAAAAGCTTTATTATTAAAGACATTACCAATAAATATCAAGTAAAATGGCCAATAACAGGTTGTATTCAAAACATGATGTGGGGTGGGAATAAATAAAAATACATCTAAGATGAGTTAGGTGGAATTTTTGTGTTGTATGGAAAAGTATTAGATACATGGCATTGCATGAAATGTAAAGAACCCTTTCAGTCATGAAGGACCATGAGATTGAACCTAGAACATTACTCTCCGAGGCACGAGTCCGGGCAAGGTTGTTCATGGGAAACCAGCAGTCGTTTGTGTATACCGGCCTCCCCTCTCCACGCCACTAATGTAGTAATCGTAGGGAATGGTAAAGGCCGATACAGCTTGGCCCCCAGTTTTCTACAGTTGACTGAATTGGAGTAAAGTGAAATAAAGTGTCTATCTTAAAATGCAACACAGCCCGGTCCGGGAAACGAACTCACTATCTCATGACTGTGAGCCCAACGCTTTAACCACTGAGCCATGCGCTTCAACTGGTATTATATATGATGCATATATCATAAATATTCTCAATGTTCTAATTTTCTTGACTTCACGTTCGTTCAGCCGAAATATCGTGAATATATTAAGATTATGTTAGAACGAGTTGTTTTGCATATCAGTTCTATTGGCCATTTTGGATTAATATTTTAAAGCTATGCTCCTGGCAGCGTGGTTCTTGATTTTCATAGAGAAACCCCATGAGCTCCAAAATCTAAACGCACCGCAAACTTATTACTTTGACACTATGGTGCAATCGTTTTAAGTGTTTAAACAATACTGAAAATAAATTTAAATATCTTCACCTTTTTCGATAACTTAGAATACTAACCATCCGTCCCTAATATATATATATATATATATATATATATATATATATATATATATTTTCTGTAAGTCTTAGAATTCTCAAATAAAGTAATCATTCTTATTTCTTACCGAATCAAGAAACACAATAACGGACATTTTAATTTATTCAGGAGTAGTAACTATATATTAACCAGATTATATGTACTATTGTTGTCCAAGGGACCAAAATACCGCCGTGAATCATTTGGTACGAGGCTGCACTGAAAGAATAAATTCAAAAAAACTTATTTCTATTTTATTGACTATCACCATCTGAAATAAAAAAACAAAAACGTCAAAAGGACGTACACAGTTAATGTATTAAGGTTGACGGTCAGTTTAAGATGGGAAAAAGAGAAGGTGTGAAACGTTTCGAGTATGGCTGTTTGTCAGAAAGAGGAGAAAAGAAAGATCCGAAGAGAAGGAAAAAATAGGCCAAAAAAGCACGCGTTTGGTTACACACACACACACACACACACACACACACACACACACACATATATATATATATATATATATATACATGTGTAACCACATCTGTGGGAAAATTACTTCGTATGAAACCGGTTCGTTGTATGCTACTGTAGACATTAAATCATACATTATAACTCTTTAGATATGATTTGGAAGATATATCCTGTAATAGGAACCACCATAACATGGATAGATTTAGAAAGCCTTTAACTCAGATTATTCAAAATTTAATTTAATTTACAGTAAGCTCGTGCCCAAAAGTAGTAACATTCCTAGGCTTAATCAAGACAAGCATTATAGCCCCTACTTACACCTAAAAGAAGTAAAGATACCCGCTGAGAATCATTAAATGCCTCACAGATAACATCAGTAGTTTCATAATATGCCTAATCTATCTCTACATATAAAGCTGAAGTTATCTGTGTATGGCAGGTTTGGTAGCCTTCAACTAACACTATCTCTTCCGAGACCCTGCGGCGCAAGTTGACCAAAATTGAGAGTATGACAGAAGAAAGCTTGCTCTTCATTCCGTAGAAGAAAAAAATCAAATCGAACCATCTTAACACCAAATATTATTTACATCAAAAAGGTGCTTTTTTTCTATGAAAATCCCTATTTTTTACGATCTTTTGACTGCTGTGTCGCCATTTTTCGGTCTATTTCAACCAGCAAAATGTTCACTTAAAGAGAATAACAAGCTATATAATGCGAAGTTTTTACTTTTCAAAAATTCCAATTCTAAAGGGTCGAAAAAAAAAACCCGAGCAACGCCGGGCAATACTGTTAGTGTTAGATAATGAAATATTCAACAAAACAACTTCCGTCATGCCTTAGAATTATTTAAAGACAAAAATTTAAAGAAAAATTCATGAAACCAGCAACTTCTACAGAAAAAAAATTAAGCATGAGAATATAAAGTAAATCCTACGTAAACTACTGTCCCTTTAGCATAAATGCATTGTCTCTCATTGTCCATCATTCACCCTCCTATGATGGAATAGATTGCTACTGTATGGCCAACTACTGTTTGTTTTCAGGGAAATGTACCGTCTACGCATCTGTTCTTGAAACAACTGTAGGAGACTATATGCACACCTTCTTACTTCCTCCTTATGATCTATACTCATACAACTCAATCTTCATATTTAAATATATGATATCATAATCTAATTGTTTGCCTATTTATACTTTTATTCTATTATACACAAAACTGTATTCTTTGTATGTATGTACAGCAAGGGGCTTCCTATCACTGATAAGATTGCACTTCTACGTGTTACATAGTAACCGCATGATAATTAACAAAAGCAGCGTAAAATACGACTATTGTTACTTACTTAAGATAAGGACCAATTCTTTGACCACCAGTCATTGAAATCCTGAAGAGAAGCGTTTCATAACATTTCCTCCGGTGATTAAGCCATTCAAAAGGATTACAACACACGGTGACTTATTCCACCTTAGAAAACATTCCTTCAGTATGATATAAAAAAAAGCACCATTTATAAATGTTTTCTTGCTACCTGGGACTCATAAGGCTTGTTACACGGTTTCCATGGTGTATAAGTGTCCGAGATAGCAACGTTTTTCTCAGACTGTGATGCCGGTCTGATGGAGAGTTCAAACAATTATGATGTAAGCGTTCAAGCCGATTACATCGACACCAGTACTCGACTGGTACTTTATTTAATTGACGCCTGAAAGTGATAGCACGCAAAGTTGACCTCGACGGGATTTGAACTCAGAACGTAAACAGCCTGAAGAAATGCCACAAAGCATTTTGTTCGACATGTTATATATGTGGTTGTTGTTTGTTCCTTCTCGAGCCACGCCTGGCTCATAAGGGCCGGTTTCCCGGTTTCCTTGGCGTATAGAATTCCCCACCTGGACGGGACGCCGGTCCGTCGCAGGTGAGCTGCAAGATGCAGGAGGAAAGATTGAGAGAAAGTTGTGTCGAAAAGATACAGCAGAAGTTCGCCATTACCTTCTGTCGGGGCCACGTGGAACTTAAGTGTTTCGCTCATAAACACACACATCGCTCGGTCTGAGATTCATATTACGCACACATAGATACTGGCAGGCATTCATACTTACTCATATTACACACATGCTCACACGTACTCACACACATACACAACACACACACTGACACATTCATATATATATATAACATAAAGCGCTTACAACTAACTTCTTGTTTTAGAATGCCTATTTTATTACTTAAAATATATGCAATACCATTTAAGTATATTTAATTCTTTATTGCCCACAAGGGACTAAACATAGAGAGGACAAACAAGGACAGACAAAGGGATTAAGTCGATTAGATCGACCCCAGTGCGTAACTGGTACTTAATTTATCGAACCCCGAACGGATGAAAGGCAAAGTCGACCTCGGCGGAAATTGATCTCAGAAAGTAGCGGCAGACGAAATACCTATTTCTTTACTACCCACAAGGGGCTAAACACAGAGAGGACAAACAAGGACAGACAAACGGATTAAGTCGATTATATCGACCCAAGTGCGTAACTGGTACTTAGTTTATCGACCCCAAAAGTTTATCGACCCCTCGACGGAATTTGAACTCAGAACGTAACGGCAGACGACATACGGCTACGCATTTCGCCCGGCGTGCTAACGTTTCGGCCAGCTCGCCGATTTAAGTATAGTTTCACTATGTACATACATACATACATACATACATACATACATTCATGAGTACATACGTACATACCTACATCCTACATACACTACATACAACAACATACATACATACATACATCATACATACATACATACAGATACTACTACATACATACATACATACATACATACATTCAGACATGCATACATACACATACATACATCATGCATACGTACATACATACATACATACATACAATCAACCAACAATAAAAAACATGTAAATAAAAAACATACATACATACATACATACATACATTACATTCATGAGTACATACGTACATACATACATACATACATACGTACATACATACATACATACATACATGCATGAATACATACATACATATATACATACGTGCATATACACACACAGATAGATAGATAGATAGATAGATAGATAGATAGATAGATAGATAGATAGATAGATAGATAGACATACATAAATAGATATACATATTATATATAACACATACATATATACAAACACATACAAGATTTCATATATAAATATAAAGAACTGTAAATTATATACATCATCGTGAATATTACATTTAGGTGGGAGCCATGAGGAATCAGCAGCTGACTATGTTGTAAAGTATAGAGAGATTCGCAAAAGAAGTTAAGTTTTAAAAAATAACAACATAAGAATTTCACAAGAATCAAAAGTAAGTTTGGTAAAAGATCTGAAGGCATCTAAAGCGCTGTCGTACTGCTTTGGTGACCTTGACGTCACACTAAAACTTGTGAGCAGTTATTGATAGACTACTAAGAAGCCAATGTGGCCTGTTGCCTGCACTAGATGACATACCATAAAAGACAGGGTACAAACTAGAAAGCGTACCACGTTCGCTTTGTTGATCACAATGTTTACATCTCTCTTGGGTTAACTTACAGAGGAACCTCGGGTAAAAATATAAAGAATCGTAAAGTGAATGCCAGAAGCAAAACATCTTTAAATATTTGAAATTTTCCCTCTTGGAGAAAGAAATCAAAACCGTAGCGACACTCAAAGAAAAGGGTGATCATTTCTCATTTTTCCAAGGTTAATGTATTTTCTTAACGCCAGTGGCGATGGTAGAACGAAGTGACAAAGTACTCATTAACTAAATAGCGTAGGTATTGGCATTGTACTTTCGGTATTAGAGTTTCATGTTATTTATTAGGAGTAGATGTGTGGTAAGTAGCTTGCTTACCAGCCACATGGTTCCGGGTTCAGTCCCACTGCGTGGCACCTTGGGCAAGTGTCTTCTATTATAGCTTCAGGCCGCCCAAAGCCTTGTGAGTGGATTTGGTAGACGACGAAACTGAAAGAAGCCCGTCGTATATATATATATATATTATATATATATAATATATATATATATATATATATATATTATATATATATATATATATATAGATAGATCGATAGATAGATAGATAGATAGATAGATAGATAGATAGATAGATATGTGTGTCTGTTTTTGTCCCCCCAACATCGCTTGACATCCGATAACGGTTCGGCAAGAGAGACCGATAGAATAAGTACTAGGCTTACAAAGAATAAGTCCTGGAGTCGATTTGTTCGACTAAAGGCGGTGCTTCAGCATGGCCACAGACACATGACTAAAACAAATAAAAGAATAAAAGAAAAGATAACAGAACATACTATTAACCTATCAACGTTAATTCACATGCTTTGTACAAGACGCTGATAATACGCACAAAGAATAAAGAACTGATTAACTATATAGGAGTCTAGGACATTTTTCCCGCCAAGGACAATTACTCCTGAGGACAACAGATGATGAATGGAGACGGAGTAATTTACCAAGGGGGATAATTGTCTTAGGGGGTAGTTGTCGCCGAGGGGAATTGTCCTATAGAAGGTAATTGTCCTAGTAGGGTAATTGTCCTGATACGCTGTATAGTGGACAGTTTTGATGTGCGGCAATACAGTTTCAGTATTAAAGTTTCATGTTATTTGTTCCATGACATTTTTCATATAGACCTGGCTGATAGAATTAGTTTTCCACTGGGGTCAATTTTAGTCCGACTGAGAAATCGTTTCTTTTGATTTGGTATACCTTGCTTACATGAAGACACATGCACATAATATTACTGTACGATAAGGGAAACTCGCATTTCCTTGTCTGAAAAATCTGCGAGGCGGTCGAGGGTCGGCCTTACACGTCCGACTCATATACAACCTACAGAGGACTACCTATGTTCATGGGGTGAATGGCTGAAACCTTCCCCTCGATGTTCCGGTATTTTAAACTCTGATGGCTCACTTCTGACAGAGGAGCCCAAGGTTATGACTCACTGAGCAGATGGTGAACCCATCTAGTACTGATCTAGACACCATGATGTCTTCAGCACTGGTGACCGATCAACCTGTTAGTTGTAGTCTGCAGTCCAAAGACGAGGCTCGTACGGCGGTCAATCAGCTCTAGGGCAGGAATGCAGCTGCTGTTTGTGGCATCCAGGAGATGATCTAGAAAGGCGGAGTGCTGCTGCAAATCATCGGCTCAATCTGGAGCAGATACCTCATACTGCCTGACTAGCATAATTATTCCACTCCAGAAAGGTAAAGGTGATCCCCACAATAATAAGGTTTTTACACCTCTATTCGTGTCCGGTAAGATTTTGTCAGAGTCATCCTAAGCAAAGTACGAAATCATCTGCTTGCATCTGAGCGTTTCCCATTTATACATCATTACGCTTTACTATCCAATGATAAAACTGAGTTAAACGGTTTCCTTTTATACACTTGCACAGTTGCAACAATAGATTATGTGAGGTTAAGTAAACAGTTATCGTTTATAAAAGATAGAAGTAACCAACTTAGAACACACAATACAAAGACTTAGTTAATATACGGAATATTTACTTTATATAGCGAGGTAAGTAAAATAGCCCAGATAACAGTAGATAACACTTAGGGAAAAATTCACAGAAATACGTATAGATTACTGATTATACAACGATGGATGATACATGCATACATAGATATACAGAAGCATACATATATACATACATACATATACATGTATACAGACATGTACACACACATATATATATATACAAGTGTATGCATATATATATATATATATATATATATATACATACATGTATATACATATACATATGCATATACATATGCATACATTCTTTTAATTGTTTCAGTCATTTGACTGCGGCCATGCTGGAGCACTTCCTTTAGTCGAAAAAATCGACCCCAGGACTTATTCTTTGTTAGCCTAGTACTTATTCTATCGGGTTTCTTTTTTGCCGAACGGCTAAGGTACGGGGACGTGAACACACCATCATCGATTGTCAAGCGAAGTTGGGGGAAACAGACAGACAGACAGACAGACAGACAGACACACACACACACACATACACACACACACACACACATATATATATATAGGGAGAATTCACAAAAAAAAGACAAAAGACGAAGGCAGGTGGTGTAGAAAACAAACAGTTGTATTAGTATAACGCTCGGGAATAGAAAAAGTCTTTAACGTTTCGAGCCTACGCTCTTCCACAGAAAGGAACACAGGAAGAAACAAGGTGAGAAACAAGGAAAGAAAAATGTGTGTAGTGGCTAGCGATCTATCAATGGCTATATATATATTATATATATATATATATCTATATATATATATTGTATATATATATATATATATATATATATATTATATATATATATATACATATATACGACGGGCTTCTTTTCATTTTCAGTCTACCCAAATCCATTCACAAGGCTTTTGGTTGGCCCGAGGCTATAGCAGAAGACACTTGCCCAAGATACCACGCAGTGGGACAGAACCTGGAACCATACATACTACGTACATACATACATACATACATACATCTATACATACATCTATACATACATATATATATATATATATATATATATATATAATATATATATATATATATATATATACCCTTCAGAATTGTGTGTACTTGCATATATACACACGCACACACACAACACACACACACACACATATATTTGATTAATGGACAGAGACGAAAAATGAAAGATACGTGAATCTTTATTGATCACTACAGTTGTTCCGACCCATATAACATCCCCCCCTCTCTCTCTCTCTCTCTTTCTCGTAAATCAAGATACCCAGCGAATACTGAATCAGTGATCGTGCTTTACCGGCAAACTGCCAGGTGTATACCATACGATTTATTAACTAATAACATATATATATATATATATATATATATATATATATGTAGAACCACACACCCCATATCTATATATATAAAACTGTAGTTGTGTGAGTGTCTGTCCCCTTCGATTTAGATTCCTAACTACTCCCACATTTTGCGGTGCAGTTTAACCAAATTCGGGTATCATGGAGCTATAAATAATGGTATATAAATACTGGAATGGAAAACCCTTTGGAATAGAAAAGATCAAGAGCATTCAATCATGTCTACAAAAGGACTGAAGAAACTTAACATCACCGGAGAAGATGCGGACGACTATCCCCAAAACTTATTATTGGAGATATCTTGATGCCCAGTGTAAAGGGCCAACATCTTCGAGCTCCACCTTTTATTTTATTTCCCTCAAAGATTCTAAATTCTTATAATGTAAACTGTACGAGTTAATTAGAATTCCCTACATGGTCGGCACATAACAAAATAACTGAATAGTTACGATCAGAATGCTTTAATCACATATTTGCTTGATTAGGGTTCACTTGGGTTTAAACAATATAATTTCCTTGTAAGATATAATATATATTCTTTATATATAAAAGTAAGGTTGTGTGTCTGTCTCCTACGATTTAGATTCCTAACTACTCCCACACATTTTGCGGTGGCATTAACCAAAAACCGGGTATCTATAGTCGTGATTCGTATCGAGCCCTTCTGGGTATTAGCGCGCGTCTACGATGAGTCTACGATTAACAAAAAATTTACCATAATTTTTTTTTCCCTTTTAATATGCATTTTTTCGCTATTTATATAAGGAAGTAACTCTCTAAAATGTCTACGATGAGTCACACGATTTAAAAAAAAAATTACTATCATTTTTTTTTTTTTCCATTTTTAATGCATTTTTTTGCTATTTTTTGGCTATAACTCTCTAAAAAATGCTTATATAGTTATTTCCCTTACAAACCCGAGCAACGCCGGGCGATACTGCTAGTATATAATATATAATACAATATAGTATAATATAAACAATATAATTTCCCTGTACGAGCCCATGGGAGTTCTCCTATGTGGCTGGCCAACCAGCAACACGGTAGTGGGAGTAAATCTTTTGATCAAACCAAGGAAATTATATTTCCATTATTTTTTTAATTTCTTTTAAATTGCTGTTACTATCTGTTCATACAACTACTGACAGAAGAGATGCGATCGGAACGCAAAATGCATACTCTCGCTCTTACTCGTTACTCTTTTACTTGTTTCAGTTATATTTGCCTGTGGCCATGCTGGAGCATCGCCTTTATTCCATCAAATCAACCCCAGGACTTATTCTTTGTAAGCCTAATACTTATTCTATCGGGCCCTTTTGCCGAACCGCTAGTTTACGGGGACGTAAAAACACCACCATCGGTTGTCAAGCGATGTTGGAGGACAAACACAAACACATAAACACACACACCCATACACACACATGCACACACACACCCATCCACATACACACACACACACACACACACACATATATATATATATATATATATACACATATATAC
>NC_043000.1:484129-486629 GCF_006345805.1 Octopus sinensis
GAATTTGAACTCAGAACGTAGCGGCAGACGAGATACCTATTTCTTTACTACCCACAAGGAGCTAAACACAGAGAGGACAAACAAGGACAGACAAACGGATTAAGTCGATTACATCGACCCCAGGACGTAACTGGTACTTATTTAATCGACCCCGAAAGGATGAAAAGCAAAGTTGACCTCGGCGGAATTTGAACTCAGAAAGTAACGGCAGACGAAATACCCATTTCTTTACTGCCCACAAGGGGCTAAACACAGAGAGGACAAACAAGGACAGACAAACGGATTAAGTCGATTATATCGAACCCAGTGCCTAATTGGTACTTAATTTATCGATCCCGAAAGGATGAAAGCCAAAGTCGACCACGGTGGAATTTGAACTCAGAACGTAGGGGCAGATGAAATACCTATTTCATTTCCCCGAAGTACTAAAGATTCGGCCAGTCAAGGACTTATGTTGCATAAGTTGGGTATATGACCCAAAAAAAACTGACCCTCGTTAAATGACAGTGAGATCGTATCTGAAAGTGAACAAATACAAACCTATACTCTTACTATTTTACTTGTTTCAGTCATTTGACTGCGGCCATGCTGGAGTCGCCCTTGCCGTCGAGAAAATCTGCCCGGAACTTATTCTTTGAAGCGCCCCAGTACTTATTCTATCGTTCTCTTTTGCCGAACCGCTAGTGACGGGACGTAAACAAAACAGCATCGGTTGTCAAGCAATGCTACAGTGACAACACAGACACAAACATATACACACACACTATATATATATATACATATATACGACAGGGCTTCTTTCAGTTTCCGGTCTACCCATCCATCAAGGCATTGTCGACCCGGGGCGATAGCAGAAGAACACGTGCCCAGATGCCAAGCAGGTGGGACTGAACCGGAACCATGTGGCGGTAGCAAGTTACTTACCACACTGCACTCCTGCGGCCTATCTTAATTACTACGGGAACCTACAAAGACATCAGACATGGTTTCTGCAAATAGTTACTTCAAACGATTGTGTAGAAAGATGCATTTGCAGGAGTGATTACTGTAGTACTGAAATATCCATGTATAAAAGTTGGCGAGCTGGCAGGAAACGTCGGGCGACAGAAGCGGTATTATTTTGTCTGCCGTTACGTTATAGTCAAATTCCGTCGAGGTCGACTTGCCTTTCACCTTTGGGGTCGAAAAATTAAGCACCAGTTGGCACTGGGGCCGAATTCGACTTAACCGTTGTCTGTCCTTGTTTGTCCTCTATGTTTTACCCTGTGGGTAGTAAAGAAATCGGTATTCGTCTGCGCTACGTTCTGGTTTCAATTCCGCAAGGTTCGACTTTCCAGTATCATCCTTGCAGTGATTAAATAGGCACAGTAGGCACTGGGCCGATATAATGATAATCCGTTGTCTGTCCTTGGTCCTTCTGGTTTAGCCCCTTGTGGGTAGTAATGAAATAGGTATTTTGTCTGCCGTTACGTTCTGAGTTTCAATTCCGTCGAGGTCGACTTTGCCTTTCATCCTTTCGGGGTCGATAAATTAAGCACCAGTTAGGCACTGGGGTCGATATAATCGACTTAATCCGTTTGTCTGTCCTTGTTTGTCCTCTCTGTGTTTAGCTCCTTGTGGGTAGTAAAGAAATAGGTATTTCGTCTGCCGCTACGTTCTGAGTTTCAATTCCGCCGAGGTCGACTTTCCCTATCATCCTTTCGTGGTCGATTAAATAAATACCAGTTACGCACTGGGATCGATATAATCGACTTAATCCGTTTGTCTGTCCTTGTTTGTCTCCTCTGTGTGTAGCCCCTTGTGGGCAGTCAACAAATAAGAAATATACTGGTAAGTTTCCGAAGATATTCACTTCAATTCAATATATGCTGAAGCAAAATGAAAATCTATCGCCAATCTTCAAAAATTTCCTTGGGCCATGAAACAGCAGATACGTTCCTTTACGTTAGGAGCTGAAATTATTCATTGTTAAAAAAACATTTGTGTGTCATGAGTTAGTTGGGATGCCTTAAGGAATTCTCTATTTCTGCTAGAAATAACAACCAAATCGTTTTTGAACCACATAGTAGAATTTCTAAAGATGAATGCATTACATTATATAGTTCCGAGTACTTTTATTTCATAAACGAAATATGGAAAAAGAAAAGAACAGACTAGATAGTCTAGGCTAGACTGAATTCATTTCATAGATGCGGCATGATCAGAGCTCACTTGGAGATGAAAGAAGAAAATGAAAAAAATATAGGTTATTTTCTGGGTGCCCTCATGTGATCGATTCAATATATTTTCCCTGTATGAAAGTAATGTCGGATTTCTTATGACAGTATGTAAGAAATAATACTAAATACACAAGAATGTGAGATTTGTTTTAAAGTAGACCTATCCACATAAAAATTATGATTTATTTACAAAAAACCGTAAATAAATGGCAGTGACAAATGTTGAAGTAAAGGTCAAATATCAGTTGTTATAGTAACAGATTTAAGGGATAGGTATGTAG
>NC_043000.1:491629-521629 GCF_006345805.1 Octopus sinensis
TCCACTTAGTGTTCATCCCACTTATATGCATATATATATATATATATATATATATATATATATATGACTGCATGTGAATCGTTGGCGATTTTCTTTCTCCGTCTTCCCTTCCTTGAACTGTCCTTTTTCTACGTTTCTGACAAAGAGCTCCGCTCGAAACGTTAAATTCTCCTTCATTCTTTCCTTTCCTGAGCGTCCAATAACACTATACTTGTTCACGTCCTCGCGTTGTTTTTTCTTTGTTCATGTTTGGATTAACTATATATATATATAATATATATATATATATAATATATATATATATATATATATATATATATATATATGTATATATATGTATGTATGTATGTATGTATGATGTATGTATGTAGTATGTATGTATGTACACATGCGTGGGCATGTATGTATACAGACAGTATATATGTACATATTCATATCTAAGTCTAAATACATATTTACAAACATGAGCAGTTATGTGTGATTGAAAAGTTTCGTGTTTCGTCTGTGATATTAACCTGAAATAAACAACAGCAGGCGATATTCTTCAAGTTAATGACAAGCTGACCCACCTTTTGCGACCCTTGGCTGCTATTTTTAACTGTAAAGAATCTTACAGCATTAATACAATATGTAACATGATCAGGAACATCATTATCTTTCATATAAAAATACCAATTAGTGCATTTCTTGTAAGGAAATGTTTATAAATAAAAGGCAGTATGGGTAGCTATAAAAGCAAAAAACAAAAATAATAGTAAAATAGACCAACTTTAAAAACAATTAAGATATAGCCTCTACTATAGCCTCGGGCCGACAAAGCCTTGTGAGTGGATTTGGTAGACGGAAACTGAAAGAAGCCCGTTGTATATATATATATATATATATATATATATATATGTATGTATGTATGTGTGTGTATATGTTTGCGTGTCTGTGTTTGTCCCCCAACATCGCTTGACAACCGATGCTGGTGTGTTTACGTCCCGTAACTTAGCGGTTCAGCAAAAGAGACTGATAGAATAAGTACTAGACTTACATAGAAGAAGTCCCGGGGTCGGTTTGCTCGACTAAAGGCGGTGCTCCAGCATGGCCGCAGTCAAATGACTGAAACACACACACATGCACTTAAACATTAATGATGTACACAAATACATGACAGGTATACATAATACTGAAATACGCATAAAGTAAACACATGCAGACAAATATTTTAATGTAAAAATTTTTAAATAAACAATAAAACCACAATATCAATGAAGATACAAAAGTAACAGTAAGATGAACAGGTCAGACGCTAAACTATAAATTTCACAGGGTACAACCTTAAAGTTGACACCACTCCGCTAAACGCAGAAAATTTCTGTCTCATTATTGGCTAAAAATACACAGTTTTTTTCGATTTTTAAACCTCTGTAACTTTTTTCTCCAATTTTTTCTCCACAACATCATAACTTCAAAGCAATAAGACTGGAAGGCTACATTATTATAGCCAATTTCCAGATTTTTTTTTCTTTCTTTTAAAAATGCATATTTTGCGAATGAAAAAAAGTAGATGCGCTAAGTCTCCCTAAAATTACGCACACATACACCTTACTGTTTTAGAAAACTGAAAACATTTGATCATGTGATTTTGGGGTTCGTTATGGAGGAAATTATAGTTGGTTATGTCTTGAAGGACTTGTGGTAACTTAATCAGAGCTAACGTGCGGCTAGAGAACAACAACTTCCACAACAAAAACAACAATTATGGTAACAAAAACGGTGACACGACAACAACCATCACTGCAAGTCAATGAAGGTGCCTCTATCCAGTTGCTCAATCAGGTCGAAATAGAAACCAAATCTCTCGTAAATCACTTCTTAACTGCTTGGGAATACGAATCTAACGGATAATGTAAACAGTAGGATCATAGGTAGAAAGTGTTGATTAGTGTCGGCAAATAGTCAGTACAAACATTTCAAAAGCGCAATAAATTGTTTTGAGGGTGAAGAAGAGGACATGTCATACTTCCGTGTGGGACATTTCGATGTACAGTTTATATTAAAAGCTTTCTGATGGCACTGAATAAATAAGGAATAATCTCTGTATATATGGTGCATGTGTGTTTGTGTGTAAGTGTGTGTGAGAAAGAGAGAGAGAGAGAAAGAGGGAGAAAGAGAGAGAAAGAAGGAAGGAATGAGAGAGAGAGTGAGAAAAGGAGGACAGAGAGATCGAGGAAAGATTAACGAAGGTGAGAGGGAGGTCAAAACAACACGACATGTGGTGGTGGTAGTGGAACAGCGGTCGCAAGTGGGAAAGGAGGGAATTACGCAGAAACGATGATAAATTATGATAATAGTAATAATAGTAATGACGATGATGATGATGATGATGATAATAAAGAGGAAGAAGATATTTCATTTAAACGATGAGGAGACAATGGTATGAACAGGAAACAAAGGCTGTAATAAGGAATAAGGATTACAGAATCTTATGAGCACAGGATGAAACAGGTGGAACGGAAAGTCGCCGAAGAGGTCGCAGGATGTGTGACGGAAGATTTTCAGACAAAGGACATAAAATATGAACAATAATAAATCTGAAGTGAAGAACTAATATATAGTGCGTATTTATTAAGCACAAAAGGCAAAAACAAAAAAAAAACATCACCATCTTGAAATATAACACTGTTTCAACTAAGGCGGCGAGCTGGCAGAAACGTTAGCACGCCGGGCAAAATGCCTAGCGGTATTTCGTCTGTCGTTACGTTGTGAGTTCAAATTCCGCCGAGGTCAACTTTGCCTTTCATCCTTTCGGGGTCGATAAATTAAGTACCAGTTACGCTCTGGGGTCGATATAATCGACTTAATACCTATGTCTGTCCTTGTTTGTCCCCTCTATGTTTAGCCCCTTGTGGGTAATAAAGAAATAGGTATTTCGTCTGCTGTTACGTTCTGAGTTCAAATTCCGCCGAGGTCGACTTTGCCTTTCATCCTTTCAGGGTCGATAAATTAAGTACCAGTTACGCACTGAGGTCGATGTAGTCGACTTAATCCCTTTGTCTGTCCTTGTTTGTCCCCTCTTTGTTTAGTCCCTTGTGGGCAATAAAGAAATAACTATCTGTTTCAACACATGATTTCACATCAGGAAACTTGCAAGACAAATACATAAACATAAATTTTATGAGCCGTCCCCTTTAGTCGAAGCTATTGGAGCAACGACTAAAAGGAGAAAAATTAATTTGATCAGAAAATAATTAGTTGATCATTCATTATGAGACAACGAAGAGAGACAGAATGAGCTTTCGAATACGAAATAAATAAATGAAAGTTTAAACAGAACGACTCCAGTTGCTAATGAGACTGCGAGTCGGATAGTTTAGAAAGTAAATTATATGAAGGTGAACAACAGTTGAAATGATAACGGGTTCCTAGCAATGTGTGTGTTTATGTGTGTGTGTGTCCGTGTGAGTGTGTATAACCTACCCAGCAATCACTCTCCATATCGCAGCTCACCTATCGCGGTTTATTATCTAAGCTTACGTCGATTCCCCCATAGTGTTGTTTTGCATTTATAATAAAATAAATATATACAAATTATAAAAATTAAAAAAATATATGCAGTACAGTACTGTTTCTACTTCGCGGATTTTCAATTATCACGGGGGTTTTGGAACGTAACGCCCGCGATAGACGAAAGATTACTGTATGATAATTTTTTAAACAGGGCTAATTCAGGTATTCATCTACAGACTGAAAGAATTATGAACAAACAACCTAAATCAATTTTTGAATCTTATTGGATTCTCAACAGAAAGCATCTACGTGAATTTGAGTAATCCCAGAGAAACAAACTGCCAATCTGTTTATATACTGAACAGTATGCATGCATATGTGTATGTATGTATGTAGGTATGTATGTATGTATGTATGTATGTATGTATGTGTGTGTGTATATATATATATATATATATATATATATATATATAGTTAATCCAAACAAGAAAGCACAAAAAAACACAACAACGCGAGGACGTGGAACAAATATAGTATTATTGGATGCTCAGGAAAGAAGGAAAGAAGGAGGGTTTAACGTTTCGAGCGGAGCTCTTCGTTGGAAACATAGGAGAAGGAAAGATCCAGAGAAGGGAAGACAGAGGAAAAAGAATCGCCAACGGTACACACGAGGTCACATATATATATATTGACTGCTAACTCTAAAAGTTTGTATTCTCTCTCCGTTTATTTCATCGTGTTCCTTTCTGTTAAAGAGCGTGGGCTCGAAACGCAAAAGACTTTCTCACCTTCCTAAACGTGAGAAAGCCACCTAACTCTAGATCAATGAAATTTTACAAACGCTAGTTGCTGACGTCACTTAATTCTAGATCAATGAAATTTTACCTCCCATAAAAACTGAAAATACAACAAAATGACCCTTTAAGAGAATCAACCAGCTTGAACGGCTGATGACCGTTCTTCACATGGAAGCCAGCCTGGCAGAACGACAAACTTGACCACTAGAAAATAATGACGTCGCCAGTACTTTAATGAATTAAAAATCATATCCGTTTGCGGATAAAATTATAAATACGCCGGATTGCAAAAGAACTCTGTTGTAATCAAAAGTTCTTGCTCACGACAGAAAAGAAATCACAGAAAGAATCACAGAAACTGTAAACCAAATCCTTTTTTCACTATCTTCGTTTCTCCCTTGTTTTTCTCCCTCTTAATCCAGTATGACTGAAAGTTAGATAATATTCATTTCTAGTGGGCCACTAATAACACTATTGAAATTTGTACATTTACACGAGTTGATCAACAGTTTTTATATTATTGACTTATGAACATTTAAACTTGTCAACATTGAATCTTTTAAACATGTTTTTCTAATTCATAATTCTAAATTGTTACCATTGATAAACAAGAAATATTGTGGAAACTAGTTTGGTATATATGTAAATAAATTTATCTTAAAACAATTACAAGTTTTTAAAATTTAGGTGCATTTTCAACAACAAATTTTCCTCGAGAATTACCCAACAGATTTCTTTCAAATTTTATACATGCCTTACTTAGGGTCCATGCAGTGTCATGGACCCAAAATATATTCAACTTCTTGCCTAATGCGTGCCCGGAGCAATCTCTTATCTCTTACACTATGTATATATATATATTATATATATATATATATATATATATATATATATATAGATATATATATTTAATATATAGCGAAGGATATTTCAGTATAATCCTCATATACAAAATAAAATATTACAGAGATATACACAATCTTTAAGATACCATGTTCGCGTTTGTTGCGTGTGTGTGTATGTGTGAGTTAGCGTGTGAGTGAGTGTGTGTGCGCACGCAAATGCACACACACATATATAGTTATATATATGTGAATGTATATAATACACACATACATGCTAAAAAAAGTTCTCGATCTAAATTTGGCAAATTGCATAAAAAGAAAACAAAACACAATATCCCACCCCAAAAAAACAGTATCTTTTAAAAAATTAAAATTACCAGCTAGATTATAGTTGAGAAATAACAGATTCCGCGACGACTTCAAGATGGATCCAAAATTTGGCGCATGTGTTCCTTACTGTGTAACGGAGATCTTCGAACACTTGCTTGATCTTGGCCGCAGGTTCGGCCTTGAGGTTACAGGCGGTTCTTTTCATTTGAGAAAAACTAGATAATCCATAACTCAACAGGATGGCTCAGTTTGTTCAGGAGCTTCTTTATCTTTGTCAACCGGTTGTATTTGGTCTTGGCTATTAGAATTTAAGGCGGTGAGCTGGCAGAATTATTAGCACGCCGGGCGAAATGCTTAGCGGTATTTCGTCTGCCGTTACGTTCTGAGTTCAAATTCCGCCGAGGTCAACTTTGCCTTTCATCCTTTCGGAGTCGATAAATTAAGTACCAGTTACGCACTGGGTCGATATAATCGACTTAATCCGTTTGTCTGTCCTTGTTTGTCCTCTCTGTGTTTAGCCCCTTGTGGATAGTAAAGAAATAGGTATTTCGTCTGCCATTACGTTCTGAGTTCAAATTCCGCCGAGGTCAACATTTCTTTCGTCCATTCGGGGTCGATAAATTAAGTACCAGGTACGCACTGGGGTCGATGTAATAGACTTAATCCCTTTGTCTGTCCTTGTTTGTTCCCTCTGTTTGGACCCTTGTTGGCAATAAAGAAATGAGAATTGTACGGTTGTAGCGAAGGTCTTTATTCAGGACCAGTTTTATGGCGGCGACTTGAACACCCATTTCTGTTGCCAAAGCATGGGATCTTGTTAGGATCTTCCATAACTTTGTCTTGCAGTTGTTAGATAAACCCTGGCATGCGGACGCAGTAAGGACGCCCGTTGTGTCCCTTCCATGACTCTGGCCATGACTCTTCGGTCTCCATGGCATCCGTCCATGTCATATCTCAAAGAGTCTTTACTGTGTTCACAAAGCGTTGAGTAGCAGTCACGCTTTCGGCAATTTGATACCAGGTGCGAATCACCATGCCACAGGTAGCTCTTTTCCAGTGTCGAGATGGCTACTAGTCCTCCATATCATCTATTTTTTTTCTCAGTTACAACTTTAATCTCCATGCTCTCCAACGTTGTTGACTGTTCAGCAATACATCAGTCTGTCCCTAAAAAAGGACAACCAAAAAAAAAAAAATCGTCTAATTTAGCCCGAGCATTCTGTCTATATATATGTATATATATGCGCATAGATACATACATATTTGCACATACATACATACATACATACAAACAAACATACATACATACATATATTCATGTATATATGTATGCATATATATGCGTATACTCACACTTATATATCTCTATATATGTGCTTTGTATGTATGTTTATACGTACGTGTACTTACATATGTAATTACCGTTGACAAGTAGACTATTCCAACATATTTCTGTCGTCTGTATCAGAAAACTTGTTGAAATAACGAACCACAAGGTAATTTTTCATCGTATTACCTCGGTTGACAATCTTAGAGACACCTAATTTACAAACTGGTCAACTTTTTAACTTACATACGCATAAAGTTCGAGGTTAATATGTGATTCAGAGTGCTTGTCTCTTTATTTTTTTTTTTCGTAGTTTCGTTTTCATGACGTTTATGTTGAGGTGTGTTAAGAGTCTGTTTGTTTGCAGCTGTCTACGTCTTCTTCTCTGTCTATATGCACACATATATTATTTATATTATATATATATATATATATATATATATATATATATTATATATATATATAATATATATATATATATGTGTGTGTGTGTGTGTGTGTAATTATGTGTCAAAGTTTGTCACTAATCCTTCTCTATCGTCTTATCAAGCCCCGCCCCATTCTCTATATCAATTTTACTATCTTTTCCATCTCGGTTTCCACACTCACACATACCCGATAAGTACGTGTGTGTGTCTGCATATACATACATACACAATATACATACATACATATATATATATATATATATATATATATATATATAATATATATATATATATATATGTAATATAGTATGTATGTATGTATGTATGTGCATGTATGCATGTAAATATATGTATATGTATTTATATATATAATATATATATATATATGTATGTATGTATGTATGTATGTATGCATGTATGCATGTATGGATGTGTGTGTGCGCGCGCGTAATGCATATATATATATATATATATATATATATAATTAAGTTAAAACATGTGCTGGACAGGTACTGTGCTTCGTCTACTTCCTAATATAAGAATCGATGTCTTATCCATCGGTAAAGTAACTCTGCAGGTTTTCCAGCTCTTTTCACAGCGACACCAGTGTTAGATTCAATGACCTTGATGGGTACAGTATTCCTCAAGACCTCTGAACGAAATACAGGCAACCTACGGATCGAAGAGGCCACCTTTATGCATTAGCTGAAGTCAGCTCTAAGAGAAGCACTCCGTCGGTTACGACGATGAGGGTTCCGGTTGATCCGAATCAACGGAACAGCCTGCTCGTGAAATTAACGTGTAAGTGACTGAGCACTCCACAGACACGTGCACCCTTAACGTAGTTCTCGGGGATATTCAGCGTGACACAGAGAGTGACAAGGCCGGCCCTTTGAAATACAGGTACAACAGAAACAGGAAGTAAGAGTGAGAGAAAGTTGTGGTGAAAGAGTACAGCAGGGATCACCACCATCCCCTGTCGGAGCCTCGTGGAGCTTTTAGGTGTTTTCGCTCAATAAACACTCACAACTCCCGGTCTGGGAATCGAAACTGCGATCCTATGACCGCGAGTTCGCTGCCCTAACCACTGGGCCATTGCGCCTCCACAGTCAGCTCTAAACAACAGAGAAGACCTACACGAAGCAGATTAGCTGTTATAAGAACACAATTCTGTACAAGTCACGACACTCTCCTTCTTATTCCACCTTCTTTCTCTACGTATCTTGAAGAAGGGATCTTAACCCCGAAACTTCGAAATACAAGGTTAAACTTCAACTGTTGTTTAGTCGTTACTTTCGTAGGTTCATTTAGTATTTCGTTTAGCATGCCATCAACCTTATCAAGTTATCTCTCTCCCTCGCGCGCGCGTGTATACATGTGTAAATAGCAAACTAAAATAAGCAAACTACGGGTACACACACCACGTATCTGGGGTTTCGCAGGGTTTTCTGCAATTTTTATTCCTACTTACAAGTATCAAGCATACTTATTCCTTCTCCACAAGTATCGCAGTTGTTTTACAAGTATTTTGCTAGTCGCCTAGATATTACACGATAAATTATTTTTACCTGGGACCCTACGAGTAGCAACTACCTCTAATGCTTGCGAAGTATTCAGTATTAGTGTGTAGCTAATTTCTCTTTTCTTTTACTCTTTTACTTGTTTCAGTCATTTGACTACGGCCATGCTGGAGCACTGCCTTTAGTCGAGCATATCGACCCCAAGACTTCTTTCTAAGCCTAGTACTTATTCTATCGATCTCTTTTGCCGAACCGCTAATTTACGGGGAAGTAAACACGCCAGCATCGGTTGTGAAGCGATGTTGGGGGGGGGGGACAAACACACACACACAACCATATACTCACATACATATACATATATACGACAGGCTGCTTTCAGTTTCCGTCTACCAAATCCACTCACAAAACTGGTAGGCCCGAGGCTATAGTAGAAGACACTTGTCCAAGGTGCCACGCAGTGGGAATGAGCCGGGAACCATGTGGTTGGTAAGCAAGCTACTTACCACACAGCCACTTTAGCGCTTATATGGCTACTTACCACTCAGCCACTCCTAATCCTTTTAATGATTTCCATTCTCTATCATAGTTCAGTATTTTCTTTGAATTTCACTCAAAGGGTTCAATAAAATATAAAAAAGCCACCATATCATAATAGCATTTGTGAAAGTCTGTAAACGTGACTCTTCCTATGATTCGAAGGCCAAGCTATTGACTAATACAGTGCTACATCTGTTTTAAATGGCGGGTAGCGTCTTTTGAATATTATGTTAGAGGTACTGAAAAGTTATGTCGCTTTTCATGTAATGAGTATAAATCAGCATAAAACATATCGTAAATATATTGGGTTGTCCGGAAAGTTCGAGCCGATTTTTAAGGGAAAGAAAAAGGTCAATAAATACTTGCCATTACATTTTTAATCAACCAAATATGAACCGTTTTGTTTCACAATGCGTCTCCATCATTCCTTTAACTTGAAAATACCCTCTTCCCAGAATTGAGGTGGTTTCATGGCAAAGAATTCATCAAGGTATCTTTTTACGTCATCCAAGGAATTAAAATTTTTACCAATAAGACTATTCTGCAAAGACCTGAATAAGTGAAAATCCGAAGGAGCAATATCTGGTGAATATGGAGGATGGGGTAACACATCCCAGCCGAGCTGCAGCAATTTTTGTCTGGTTCCCAAAGCATCAAGTGTCGAAAATGAACTTTCTTATCTTCCATTTTAAAGGGTTACAGAATTAACACAGATTATAGGAACATAAACCTTCTTCGCAGAAAAGATAGCTTAATCTGTGCTCTAAATGGAGATGTAGTCAAATTCTATTTTATGGACTCAACCATGTTCTAAAATAAGTCGAAATGTAAGCTACTGTAAATCGGCACGAACTTTCCGGACAACCCAATATTTATTCATTCAAAATATAATTACCATCGTTAGCAATAACATTTTCCCACTTCAAAACCAATTTTACGAAACCTCAGGCAAAAATAAAATTCATGTTCTTTAAAACAGGAAAACGTCTGGAGTACTGTCTCAACATTGTACCTGTTTCTGAATGTATTTTTTTTTCTACCGATAAAATGTTCAAGGGAGGTGACTAAGCGAAAATCTGAAAATACTAAGTTTAGTAAGTAAGAAGGGTGAGGTAAGCGGCGAGCTGGCAGAAACGTTAGCACGCCGGGCGAAATGCTTAGCAGTATTTCGTCTGCCGTTACGTTCTGAGTTCAAATTCCGCCGAGGTCGACTTTGCCTTTCATCCTTTCGGGGTCGATTAAATAAGTACCAGTTATGCACCGAGGTCGTTATAATCGACATAATCCTTTTGTCTGTCCTTGTTTGTCCTCTCTGTGTTTAGCCCTTTGTGGATAGTAAAGAAATAGGTATTTCGTCTGCCGTTACGTTCTGAGTTCAAATTCCCCCGAGGTCGACTTTGCCTTTCATCCTTTCGGGGTCGATAAATAAAGTACCAGTTACGCACTGGGGTCGATGTAATAGACTTAATCCCTTTGTCTGTCCTTGTTTGCCCCCTCTATGTTTAGCCCTTTGTGGGCAATAACGAAATAAGAAGGGTGAGGTAGAGACTCCCACCTTAATGAATTTATACTTTCACGGTTTATCTTCGTTGAATGAAGGCTTGCATTATCATGTTGCATGACGACTCCCCATTTTGCTTAATGAAAGCTGATTGAATTTTGAACAAAACTTCAAGTTGTTCACAAACATTTCTGTGGTGATGCTTCTCCGTTGTTCTGATAATTCATATTCTATCAAACACAATACACTCTTTGTATGTAGATCTGGTCTGGGTGTTGGAACTGGGATTTCATTTGGGAAAAGCCATTGCGTCTTAGGTTTATTGCTGGTATAAGACAATCCATTTTTCATCATTTGCTATAATACGATTAAGAAAAGATGCATGTTCTTTCCTGATTAGCAAACTGTTGCAAATTGCTGAATGCATTGCTTTAATGTGACGGTTGTAATGGATCCTGAAGGCGGAGAGCTGGTAGAATCGTTAGCACGTCGGGCGAAATGCTTAGCGGTATTTACTTCTGCCGTTACGTTGTGAGTTCAAATTCCGCCGAGGTCGACTTTACCTTTCATCCTTTCGGGGTCGATAAATTAAGTACCAGTTACGCACTGGGGTCGATGTAATCGACTTAATACCTATGTCTGTCCTTGTTTGTCCCTTCTATGTTTAGCCCCTTGTGGGTAATAAAGAAATAGGTTGTAATGGATCCTCTCGTTGCTTTAATGTTGGACGACAGCTCACGAGGTACACGCTACCCTTCTCTATAAACTTATCCAGTCAGCTTGAGATGATCTTGCATAGTACACCAAGGTTTATTTTACTCTCTCTCTCACACACACACACATACACACGTATATATACATACATATATTATACATATATATAGATATAAATATATATATAATATATATATATATATATATATATATGTATGTATGAGTATGTATGTGTGTGTGATATATATATAAGTATAGATATATTATATATATATGTGTGGGTGTGTAAATATATATATATAGATATATATAATATATATATATATATATATATATATATATAATATATATATATAAATATATATATATATATATATATATAGTATATATATATATATATATATATATAAGTATATAGATTTAGCACGTCGGGCGAAATGCTTAGCAGTATTTCATTCTGCCGTTACGTTTTGAGTTCAAATTTCTCCGAGGTCGACTTTGCCTTTCATCCTTTCGGGGTTCGATTAAATAAGTATCAGTTACGCACTGGGGTCATTGTAACTTAATCCCTTTGTCTGTCCTTGTTTTTCCCCTCTATGCTTACCTTCCTTGTGGCCAATAAAGAAATAAATTAGTATATATATATATATGTATGTATGTTAATAATACCTACAAGGAGGTGCTTTATCCCTACATTTGGTGAATGGAGCGTTGGCCAGGAGGAACTGATGTCGTCAGACGTAACACCCTCCCGTTGGTGGGTCAGCAGAGGTGGCCAAGTCACTGCTCCTCATCTCCTCCTGGCTTCCAGCTTATTCGAAAGCCAACAAGAGGCTCTTTCAACTGCCCCTCCCATCCTGCGCACTGCCTCCCGTTGATCCTTACCTCTCATTCCAATTGTTGTAAGCATCCTCCATGCTGACTGAGCAGGGAATCTTCTCCTACAGCCAACCTCAACCAGGAATATCCATACCTGCTATCCCTTCTCCCTGAGGTTTATAAGTTAGGATAGGTATGTGTATAAGTCGTGGGTCTGTGGTTTACGTGTGTTATTTGTGTGTGAATGTTTTGGTTAGGGGAATTACTATATAGGTTTGTTATAGAGTTAGCAAGGAGATTTTATCGTTTATATGTTTTTATGAGTTTTGGTTTATCATGGTTTTTTTTAGGGAATTCGTGGTATTTGTCTATTTTCGATGTTGGTTGTTTTATTATTACATTGTTTTCATTCATTTTTTGAGTGGTGTTCGTTTTGCCACGTGAATAACCGGGTGGGTGACTAGCGTTGCTTGAATTGTGAATGGAATAGTGTAGTAGTGAGGTAGGCATAGAGAATGGGTTTTTGCGTTACTGCAAGTTGTTTGTTAGAGCTGCTAAGGTGAGGCTAAAGCTCATAGATGTATATAATGATTTTTCATGGTAGTTTTTTAAAGAACCATTCATAATAAATTTTTTTAAGTAGTGTTGGTTTGCCACGTGGGATATAGTTTTTAGTTCCATTTATTCTATTTCTCCATTCATAATTTAAATGACGTTTACTTCTATGGCGCGTTTTCTTTTTTTACATAAGTTATTTCATGGTAACGTAATTTTGGTTTGAGTTTTTAACGGCTAAGATTTAATTTCACTTCATAATTTGACACTGAATTGTAGTAGTATTTTATTTATCCTTATGTCATGTTATTTTTGATATTCTGGTAATTACGATGTATTTAATGTGTTTCATAGGAGTGTTTATGTATATGAGATTGTGTGCGAGTTTTTAGTGGATAATTTATTTACTGTATGAGTGTGGGTGTGGTAATATTGTGGTATATATCGAGTTTAGTGAGTTGTATATGCGTATATGTGAGGGAGTATATGTATCTGTTGTGTGTGTGTGTTTGCGTGTGTGTGTGTTTGTTGTGAATGTGTATATGGGTTTGTTATTTAGGTTTTGGGATGTATTGTTTAATTTGTCTGTGTGGGAGGGGTGGGTGTGTTTTGGTGTATATGGGGTTTATAAGTTAGTATAGGTATGTGTATAAGTTGTGGGTCTGTGGTTTACGTGTGTGTATTTGTGTGTGAATGATTAGGTTAGGGGGATACTATATAGGTTTGTTATAGAGTTTAGCAAAGGGAGATTTATCGTTATATTTTTTAAGAGTTTTGGTTTATCATGGTTTTTTTAGGGAATTCGTAGTAATTTGTCTATTTTCGATGTTGGTTGTTTTTTATTACATTGTTTCATTCTAATTTTTGAGTGGTGTTCGTTTTGCCACGTGATATTATTTTTAAATCCATTTATTCCCTTTCTCTCCATTCATTAATTTAGAGATGTTCGTTACCAGAGCGGTTATACTTTTTATACCAATATGTAAGTTCCTTGGTAAAGTAATTTTGTTTGGTGTTATATGTTGAGGGCTTATATGTACTTGTGGGGTGGGTGTGAGGGGGTGGTGTGTTTGTATTTTGTTATGGGTGTGTGGTTTACGTGTGGTTTTGTATGTGAATGTATAGGTTAATTAAAGGAATTGCTATATAAGTATGTTATAGTGTTTAGTAAAGGGAGGTTTTATCATTTCTGTGTTGTGAGTTTTAGCTTATCATGGTAGTTTATAAAAAGAATCCATTCATAATTTTTGTGTTTATTTGTCTGTTGGGGTTGAGTGGGTTTTTGGAGTATATTTGAGGTTTATATGTATGTATTGGTATGTGTAAGTGGTGTGGTATTTGTATATGTCGTAGGTGTGTGGGTTTACGTGGTGTATTTGTGTGTGAATGTTTAGGTTAGGGGGATTGCTATATAGGTTTGTTATAGAGTTTAGTAAAGGGAGATTTTATCATTATATGTTTTTTATGAGATTTGGTTTATCATAGTAGGTTTGTTAGGAATTTGTAGTAATTTGTGTCTATTTTCGATGTCTGTTGTTTTATTGCATTGTTTCATTCATAATTTTAAGTAGTGTCGTTTTTACCAGTGAATATAATTTTAATTCCATTTATTCCATTTCTCCGTTCATTTTTTGAGTGATGTCCGTTTTCTAGAACGTGAATGTGGGTGGTATGTTGTGTGTGTGGGAGTATGAATAAGTATTGTGTTGAAGTATTTAGCTATTTATTTATTTATAGTTGCCCTAGACGTTTTTATGTGTATGTATAGGGATATAATATATAGGTGTGTGATTTAGTGTATGTAGTTAGATATGGTTATAATATAATTAGGTATATGGTATGGTGTATATATAGTTTATTATTATATTATTATTATTTTTTTTGTTTTGTTTTATATTTTATATTTTATATTTTATATTTTATTTTTATTGTTTGATAGGTTTTTTAGTTTATATATTGTTTTATATATTGATTATATATGGATTATATATAGGTTTATATGGTTATATAATTATATTTTTTCATTCATACTTTATTATTTTAAAATTATTATTATTTTTATATTTTAAAATTTTGATTTTTAGATTGGAAGTCCACCTGAAGATTGTCGATCAAGACCAGAAACTATTGTAGTGGCGGTTTTTTTTGACTATTTATTAAAAATTTTATGTATTGATTAAGTCTTTTCCTTGTTTGTTTTGCAAAAATAGTGGTTTGTCTCTAATAATATTTTTATATATATATATATATATATATATAAAAATTAAAAATGAGACACCACCATGCCGAAATAGCAGTGTGAAACTCGACTATAAAAACCACGTAAATGTTCATCGTACCATAATGTACTCTTTTCTATTCAACCGATGACGGTAAAGCTTATTTAAAGCAAAACCAGAAATCCTGGATCTTGAATTCTTCAATATTTGGCTTGTCTATTTTGTCCCTCTGTCTTATCTCATTGTACGATATGACCATTTAACGTGGTTTTTATAGTCAGAGTTTCGACTGCTATTTCGGCATGGTGGTGTCTCTTAGACACCCTCATTTTTATTGTAAAATCTTATTACCTTTTGTACGGTATTTTTTCCCATGCTGGCCACTTGATAATACGATATTTAAATATCGATATTATCCTCATTTATAAAATTATATATTATATATTAATATATATATATATATATATATATATATATATATATATATATATATATATATAATATATATATTATATATATATGTATATATATGTATATATATATATATATATTATATAATATATGTATATATATATGTATATACTATATATATATATATATATAGATATATATATGTATATATATATGTATAGACATATACGTCGATGTGGTGGCGATATCTATATTTTAGTAAGTCTCTACATGCTAATACAGATTTAATGGTTTGGATTATAAAATCTCTGTTACGTGTCCAAATATATTTGTGTATGTATGTATACACGTATAAATATAAGTATGTATATATGTATGTTTGAAGTGTGTGTGTGTGTGTGTCTGTGTGCGTGTGTGCGCGCGCGCTTGTTTTTTTGCGTCTCCTCGGGGCAATTAGGGTCAGAGAAGTGCAACGTGTCTTGAAGTAAAGCAAAATGAATTTCCAGATATCCCATCGCCGCCAATGCTGCAGGGTACATTCTTAAACACTACCACTAACAACATCATCATCATCATCATCATCATCAACAGCAGCAGCAGCATTGCCATCTTCATCACCACCGTCTACCATTATCACCATCATCAGAAACAGCAGCAGCAACATCAAAGACTATAACAACAACGTTAACATAATTAGCAATAACAACTACCATAAAACCATTAACAATAAATATTAATTATCATATTACAATTCCGCTTAAGGCGGCGAGTTGAAAGAACAGTAAGCACGCCGGACAAAATGCTTAGTGGCATTTCGCCCGTCTTAACGTTCTGAGTTCAAATTCCGCTGAAGTCGTCTTCGCTCCCACGTTTCGAGATCGATAAAATAAGTACCATTTGAGCACTGGAGTCGATATTTACTGCCTGGTAAGGTTACCAATGTACCGATAAATATATATATATATATATATATATATACACACATATATATGTATATATACATACATACATACATAATATATATATATATATAGATATCTGGATCGTCCTTCTCCTATGGTTTCCGACGAAGAGCTCCGCTCGAACGTTAAACCTCCTTCTTTCCTTCTTTTCTGAGCGTCCAATAATACTATATTTTTCCACGTCCTTCGCGTTGTTGTGTTATATATATATATATATGTTGTGTGGGTGTGTGTGTGTATACATATATTATACATATATATATATACATTACATATATACATGCATATGTATATGTATATTACATATATACAATATATACATATATAGCATATATAATTATTATATACATTTATTGTGTATGTATGTATATATTCTGGAAGTAAGCTTCTTACCACATACAGTCACTCCTTTCTCTTTCTCCCCCCCCACTTTCTCTCTCTCCCTCTCCTCTCTCTCTCTCTATATATATATTATATATATCTATATATATATATATATTTATATCCAAAGGCTTAGTAAATAATATTACCTTTGCCACATACTGAACTCATTAGAAATAGCAAGCTAAAGAAAATCTTCAGCTATTTCTAATACTTAAAGAAGATCTCTCTCAGATAGTGTTTGCCTAAACAACTCACAAAGGTATGGGGGAAAAAAACATTAAAAAATCACGTGCAAAGGTTATTTGAGAACGTCCACGTTTCTAGATTATGTCAATTCGACATTTCTTTCGTCAGCTCAGATTCCTTGAATCGGATTTGGGAACACTGAAAGTCCGGAGCATACCCTTTCGGCTTCTTATCACTTTTAGAATTCTGCTCGAACTAAAAGTCTACCAAATTCGAATATGCAAAGCGAAGAATTTCTGCTCTCCCCTTTCCACCAGCGGGGGTTAAAATTGACAAACACCATGTATTAACGGTGAAAACCGCAGCATTTAACAGAGAGAGATGAATTATAATTTCAACAATTGAGGGTAAAATTAATTATTAATTATTAATCACATTTCACGATAGTATTCAGTATGTAAAGGACCATTTTAGGCGAATTCAAAATATTACATATATAAGGGCTTAGTAAAATAAATTACTTTGCCACATACTGAACTCATTAGAAATAGCAGCTAAAGAAAATTCTTCAGCTATTTCTAATACTTAAAGAAGATCTCTCTCAGATAGTGTTTGCCTACCCCAACTCACAAAGTATGGAGGAAAAACTTAAAAAATCAAGTGCAAATGTTATTTGAGAACGTACGTTTCTAGATTAGTCATTCGACATTTCTTTCGTCACTCAGAATTCCTGAATCGGATTTGGGAACACTGAAAGTCGGAGCATACCCTTTCGGCTTCTTATCACTTTTTAGAATTCTGCTCGAACTAAAGTGCTACCAAATTCGAATATGCAAGCGAAGAATTTCTGCTCTCCCCTTTCCACTTTTATCCCTTATATTAATGTACTATTTTGAATTCGCCTAAAATGGTCCCTTTACATACTGAATACTTGGGAAATTGATTAATAATTAATTAATTTTACCCTCAATTGTTGAAATTATAATTCATCTCTCTCTGTTAAATGCTGCGGTTTTCACCGTTAATACATGGTGTTTGTCAATTTTAACCCACGCTGGTGGAAAGGGGAGAGCAGAAATGGTCCCTTTACATACTGAATACTTGGTGAAATTGATTAATAATTAATTAATTTTACCCTCAATTGTTGAAATATATATATATATATATATATATATATATGTGTATATGTATGTACTCTTTTACTTTTTTCAGTCATTTGACTGCGGCCATGCTGAAGCACATCATTTAGTCGAACAAATCGACACCAGCACTTATTCTTTGCACGCCTAGCA
Source organism: Octopus sinensis (assembly GCF_006345805.1). Classification (NCBI taxonomy): domain Eukaryota; kingdom Metazoa; phylum Mollusca; class Cephalopoda; order Octopoda; family Octopodidae; genus Octopus; species Octopus sinensis. Next base: position 509,952 of record NC_043000.1, read on the forward strand.
CCTATCGTAACGGTTTCTTTTGCCGAACCGCTAGCTTACGGAGGCGTAAGCAAACCAGCATCGCTTGTCGATGGAGGGGGGATAAACACAGGCGCACAAATACACACACACGCACACACACACACACACACACACACACACACACACACACCACACACACACACACATATATATATATATATATATATATATACCGCGAGGGGCTTCTTTCAGTTTCCGTCTACCAAATCCTCTCACATGGCTTCGGTTGGCCGAAGGTGCTACATAGTGGTTGGGAAGCAAGCTTCTCACCACACAGCCACTGCTGCGCCTATATATATATATATATATATATAGTTACCTGGGGTGAATATTATTGTCTTGATACCCTATTATCTTACACCTGTTCGATTTCCACTCATTTATTATTTATATTTTTCTTCCAAAAATTTCGTTGCTTTCACATCTTTATCATTGACTAGTTTAAGAGAACATGACACAATAAAATTTGCTTCAATACACGAATTCACATAAAGAATCTTGCAAACCAGGTGCAAAAATGAAATATGTGTGCGTGTGCGCGTGTGTATGTATACATGCATACGTACATACATACATACATACATACATACATACATACATACATACATATACATACATATATATGTATGCATATATACACATCTCTTACTTGATCTAGTCATTGGACAGTGTCTATGCTGTGTCACCTCAGTTCTTGATATTTTAAAGTCTGTAACTTAATCTATCGATTTATTTTGCCGAACCACCATGTCACGGTTGTCAAGCAGTAAGAAGAACTAGCCTAACACCACTACAAAAGCACATACCCACTTGCACACACACGCACACACACACACACACACACACACACACACCACATACACACACACACACGCACACACACACACACATACACACACATACGTTCTTTTACTTGTTTCATTCATTGGACTGTGTTGATGCTGGTGCAACGACTTGTATGTTTTCAATCAAGCGAATCGACCCCAATACGTATTTATAAAAAAACTCTTAATTATTCTATCGTACACTTTTGCCGAATCGTTAAGTTACGGAACACAAACAAACCTGCAGTGGTTGTCATGTGATGGTCGACACACACACACAACACATGTAAACTAAAATGTAATAACAAAGCCAAGGCTGTGTGGAAGTTTCAGGACATTTATAAAGAGAAAATTAGTCTTACAGCTGTTTCTGGGATATTAAGGATATCTCTTCATCAAAGACGATGTGAGATTGCTAAATAGAAGAAGATAGTAGAATTAAATATTAGAAGTTATTTTGGAAAAGGATGGAAATAAGAAGTATAAAGGGAAATAAGAGAATAAAAGTAAAATAAAAATATATGTCGGATGTTACTGTTGCAGTTCCATTAACCAAGGTAAGTGGTGTGTAAAAGTGGTAGAAATACTTCTTGTCCATGGTATGTAAATTCCGATAGCTATTCATATTTTGCTATTACAATGGAAGTGTGGAGACGTAGATTCCACACTTACCTGCCACTTTGGGTCTTCTGGATACCAATACCGTTAATACCTTGCTTATCTATCTATCTATCTATCCATAATATATATAAATTAATATATATATATATATATATATATATATATATATATATATATGTGTGTGTATGTATATGTATATGCATATGTAAAAAATACAAACTGGGACAAGAACGACAAAACATTTAGAAGGACGATACAAAAAACACGACGGGACATTCGAATCCTTTAATCTTCATCAAGAACCGGATCATCCTCTCAATTTCGGCTGATTAATCTTGAGATTGCTCCGATCTGGCCAGCCCCAAAAGGAAAATCTAAGCCAGCGCATTAGAGTCCTTGAAGAAAGCCTCGAATGTATACAAAACAAGGACGGAAACCGGACGATGTTACACGAATAAGAATACAAAAATAGGTAAAAACAATAATGATAATAATAATAACAAAAACAGAACGTCACAAACAAGCGTCTTTTCGACAGGACGAGTAAATGTTGAGCTGGCGTTAGAAAAATGCCTTAGGGCAAGAGAGAGAAAAATATGTGTCCTGCCGCGACGACTGCTGACCACGAAAAGGCTAGCAATCGGTCGGTTAGACACGTGTGAGGAGAAGAGAGAGGAAAAGAGGAACAGATGAAGAGAGAAAGAAGGGGTACAAGGAACAAAGGAGGAGGAGAAGAGAGAGAAAGAGACAGATCAAAGTGGAGTGCAAAGTCTGAAAGGCAGAGAAATGTAGGAGAGGGGGGAAAGAGACAGTGTTATAGAGTCGTACCAAGTTTAAAGAAATATGTACTTACATATAAGACCAAAAAGTGTACGGGCGTCGCTATATATATGTATGTTTAAAAAAATACAAACTGGGACAAGAACGCAAAACATTTAGAATACGATGCAAAAAACACGGACGGGACATTCGAAGCCTTCAATCTTCAGTCAAGAACCGGATCATCCTCGCAATTTCGGCTGATTAATCTTGAGATTGCTCCGACCTGGCCAGCTCCAAAGGAAAATATAAGCCAAGCGCATTAGAGTCCTTGGAAGAAAGCCTCGAATGTATACAAAACAAGGACGGAAAACCGGACGATGTTACACGAATAAGAATACAAAAATACGTAAAAACAATAGTGATAATAATAATAACAACAACAGGAGGTTTTATATATATATATATAATAATAATAATAATAATAATAATATATATATATATATATATACCTTTGCTTATATATATATATATGTGTGTATATTATATACGACAGGCATTTTTCCGTTTCCGTTTGCCAAATCCACTCACAAGGCTTTGGTCAGCCCGAGGCTATAGTAGAAGACATCTTTCTAAGGTGCCACGCAGTGGGATTGAGCCCAGAACGATATGTTTGAGAAGCAAGCTTCTTACCACACAGCCGCGCCTGGGTATCAGACAACCTTGCGCTATAGTAGAAATAAATTGTTTAATGTAACGCGCAGTGGGAAAAAGTCGAACTCGAAACCACATGACTGCAAAGCGAACTTAATACACACGCAGCCAAGAGTAAGCCTATAACGTTTATTTAATGTCACCAAAGTATCTTAAGTTGAATATTCCGGTTATTTCTAAGTTATTCCGCTATTCCGGCAATTTCTAAGTGCAATACAGTTGATGAGATATGAATGACTGGATGTCTGGTAGATCAACTAGGAAAGCTAAATTTAGCTAAATAAAACAGCCAGCTGTATTTCAAGCCAGAAAGGAGAAGTCTTAATCTAGAATAATCAGATACGTTATCAGATATAAAATACTCCTTTTGAAATAAAATGTAAATTATCAGAAACATTATTGACGATTAAATTATTAATTTGCTAATATTTCTTGATTAAATTATCAAATTACTTCTAATGCTTTGTCATCATTTCTACCATTTTTTCCGGTGCCAACTCTATTTCTTTCTTTGTGTCTTTTATATACATTTCTGAATTATTTCTCTCTATATCCACCTAGCTGCTTATATATATATAGTATATATATATATATATATATATATATAATATATATATAATATATATATATATGAATGATAAATCGTTAGCCACTAGACACATTTCATTTCTCTCCTTGTTTTTTCTGTATCCCTTTCTGTAGAAGAGCGTAGGCTCGAAACATAAAATACTTTTTCTATTCCTGAGCGTTATACTAATACATCTGTTTGTTTTGTACACCACTTGTCTTCGTCTTTTGTTTTCTTCGTAAACTCTCCCTATATATATATGTATACCTGTATGTATGTATGTATGTATGTATGTATGTATGTATGTATGTATGTATGTATGTATGTATGTTTGTATGTATAATACATTCATAAATCTCTCAGAGAGATTTATGCAGTAGCAGCACGATAAAGTGATAGTATGTTGTCAACTTAATGTGATAGTCCCATGAAAAGGAAGAATGCTACTGTTATTTAGCCCTTGGAAACACTGTTTCCTGTTGTTCTTGACACATTTCCCTTGTTCTTGTGTTTTCAAAGTGAAGATAAGCACCGCTACCCAGAGATTAGTTTCAGAGTCATTGCTCTTCATCAGTCTGGAGTAGCATGGCTTTCTAGCAGTCGATGCCCATTCACCTTTGAAAACATATATTTCAAGTGAAATGCATTCAGTGATTTTTGAAAATAGAAATAATACACTTCTCAATCTCTCTGAGAGATTTATACAGTAGCAGCATGATAAAGTAGCATTCTTCCCTTTCATGGAACTGTCACATTAAGTTGACAACATACTATCACAATATATATATGTAATATATATATATAATATATATATATATATATTATATATATATAATATATATACTAAGCAATTAATTGCCTCACTCCGAATTTAGAATTCTTTCTACTAAAAGGGAGAAGTTGGGTAAGGTAGAATTATCTAATTCTTTGCTTTCCTAAAACTTGATTTCGAAACGTACGTCGCGACGTAGGTGACTTAAAATTAGATAGATTGCCGTCATTTCATTCTCTCTTACCTGTCTGTGTTTGCCTTTCAAGTGCTGTGGGTTTTACTGAGATCTCCCTTTTAGTAGAAAGAAGCGATAAAAACTATAACTATTTCTTTGACTGCTATTTCTAAATTCGGTGTGTGGTGAGGCAATTCGTTGCTAAACCCTTAATTGCTTAGTATTACTTAAATTTTCCTCGAATGAGGCTTTTACATGCCGAAATCTACTTGGTGTAATTAATAATTATTCCAAATTAATTAATTTCACCCTTTATTGTTACTGATACATATATATATATATATATGGACACCGCCGGCAACAACGTACACCTCACCTCGATACTCCTACTGAACATTAGAGGTCTGCAAACACTCAGTAACAGGACAAAGATCCCGTTCCTGAGAGACTTTGTTGCATGCAATCAAGCCTTATGCATAGCACTTACAGAAACGCACCTGAAACCGGAACATAGCAGATGCGGAGTTACACATACCACAGTATGCTGTACTACGGACCGACAGAAAGAAAGAAAGGAGTCATGGAGGTGTGTGTTGCTATGTACATCCGTGAGGACCTCACACCCCAGGTCCTCTTGTCATACTCAAACTCGTGTGTGACACACTAATTGTACATATTAGGCAACTTGATGTAGTTGTGTGTGCTACATATCGCCCTCAGATGCCCCAAGCCATGTGGCAGTTTGAAGACTGCCTTATAAAAATAGAGAAATTCTAACCACATTAGAACAACACATAGGTGTGCTTCTTATGGGAGACTTCAATCTGCCCAATGTCAGATGGCCCGAGGGCCTTTCTCTCCCAGGAATGACAAGATGTGAACCTCATCAACACCCTGTACATGGAGCAGGTAATACTCCAACCAACCAGGGCAGGTAACACACTGGATCTCTGCTTCACAAATGACATGGATCTCATCCATAATGTGAAAGTGACACCGACACTACTCTCGGATCACAACATGATAGAGCTGACCATGTACGGGCCAAAAGAGAGCACGGACATGCAGCCTCAAGAAACCCTCAAAATCTTTCCAGCTTGAACTACCATAAGGCAAATGGAAACAAATTGAGAAAGAGATCTCAAACAAAACTGGCCTAAATGTCTCTCCTCGCCAGCATCGACGTGAAACTTCAACAATTCATGTCTGTAATGCAAGCCATATGCTACAAATGTGTCCCAGAGAGAAAGGCCACTGTACACAAGAACAAAATCCCCAGAGAGAGAAAAGAAAATTTTAATGAGACGGCGTACGAAATTTTCAATCGCCTAAACAAACGGATTGAAAGCAGTGAAAAGTCCCGCCTAAAAATAAAACTGTTGGAAATCGAAAAATGTCTGCAACTCTCCCATGAAAAAGAAAGAGCAGACAAAGAAGCCTGGGCTATAGAAAACATAAAATCTAACCCCAGAGCTTTCTACAGGTATGCCAAAGAAACAGCTACAGTGCACTGTAGAATAGGGCCACTCCTCGAAAAGGATGCACACTTACAGGAAAACCAATGAGGGTAAGTGAAATACTGAATGAGCAATTCAGAGTGTTTTCACTCCACCCCTTGGCATCTCCAAATCACCAATCCAACTGACTTTTTTACCACTGCAGATATAAAATCAGAGGCGGCCACGATAGATTACATCGATATAAAGGAAGACGATGTAACCAAGGCTATAGATGAAATGAAAACAGACTCAGCATGGCCCCGATGGATTCCCGGCAATCCTCCTAAAAGCATGTAAGAGAGTCCTAGCAGACCACTGCAGTTCCTCTTTCAGAGCTTCCTTGCAGCTGGCAAACTTCCAGGAAAATGAAGGAAGGTAAATATGCCCCATTCATAAAGGAGGTAGCAGAGCGGAAGCCAAGAACTATAGACCTATCTCTCTGACCTCACACATCAGCAAGGTCATGGAACGAATAGTCAGAAGGAAGCTGATCACCTTCCTTGAAGAGAATGACTTGCTGCCCGACACCCAACATGGTTCCGACCAGGGAGAAGCTGTTTAACTCAGCTCCTACAACACTATGACTGGGTGCTGAAACGGCTGCTCAACCACTCAAATGTGGAAGTGATATATCTCGACTTTGCAAAGGCCTTTGATAAAGTCGATCATGGAATGATATGTCACAAACTGCGTGATCTCAACATAGTTGGAAAACTGGGAGAATGGCTTCATGACTTTCTGAAGGATAGAAGTCAGGTGGTAGTAGCCAATGGGGCCACCTCCATTAACACACAAATAGTGGAGCGGTGTTCCGCAGGGCACTGTTCTGGGACCACTACTGTTAATATGGCCCTCTCAGACATGCCCTCAGCCACGCAGAGAGCCACGATCACAAGTTATGCAGATGATACAAAAGTTTCACAGGCAATACAGAACCCTGAGGACACTAAACACCTGCAATGTGAGCTGGACGAAATATACAAGTGGGCCTGAAAAGAATAGCATGCAGTTCAATGCTGGAAAGTTTCAAGCTTTATACTATCAGCATGCAAAACTGAATGCAATACCCAATGAATACACTGGACCCGGAGGGATTGCAATCCCAGAGGCACAATCAGTGCGTGACCTGGGTATTCACATGAGTGATGACGCGACCTTCATGTACATGTTGCTAAACTGACAATGAAATGTAGACGGCTGGCTGGATGGATTATTAGAACCTTTAGAACAAGAGAACAAGAAACCATGATGGTCCTCTGGAAGACACTTGTCCTAAGCCACTTTGACTATTGCTCTCAGCTATGGTCACCATCCAGTGTCAGTTGATCACAGAACTTGAGGCGATCCAACGAAGCTACACAAAGAAGATAGCCTCTATGCAGAATGTAAGCTACTGGGAAAGACTCAAGAGATTAAAACTATATTCCCTGGAGCGTAGGCGGGAAAGATATGCCATAATATACATCTGGAAGATCCTGGAGGGAAGTGTCCTGAACTTTGGCATCGAGAGTTACGCAAATGCCAGAACTGGGCGCCACTGCGTGGTGCCTAGGACTCCAAACCTGCCATCAAGATGTAGGACAAGATTCTGTGATAGCCTGGGCTTCCGAGGCCCACAGCTCTTCAATATCCTCCGAAGAACCTGAGAGACCTGCATGGGGTGGATACAGATGTCTTTAAAATGAAGCTGGATCTCTTCCTGTCAGGTGTCCCAGATGAACCAACTTAAGGCAGGAGGGGCAGATGAGGGCAGCTGCATCGAACTCTCTCATGCACCAAATAGCAGTTGCTAGAAAGCCTCCATGAAGTGAAACCAAGTAGCAACACCAAATGGCGGTGCCCAGCATGGCCACAGCTCATAAGCTGAAACTAGAATCAATCAATCAATCAATCAATATATATATATATATATAATATATAATTATATATATATATATATATATATATATATATATATATATATACATATATAATATATATACATATATATAAGCATATATACATAGTATATGTACATACTTACATCTATACGCATATATATAAATGCATATATTGGCAGAGGATGTCATGAAACGTGTACAACAAAGGCATCCTCTTCCAAGTAAGTTTTATCTTAATAATTCTGACGCGCACTCTATACGATCTTTTTACTCTTTCGTTTTTCTTTCTCTTTCTTTCTCTTATTCTTTTACCTCATCTTCTCCCACTATTCTATCCTATTACTCTGTTACTCTCTGTCCCTCACTCCTCATCCCTTGCTTACGTGGCTCTCACATGACCATCGGCCAAATTTCTTTCTTTCTCTCCGTTGTAGCTGGAACAAAGAACGCGTGTTCTTATTTGTCTCCTTCCTAGCTTGTTTTACGCGTTCGCCACAACTTCGTTGAGGCTTAGCAGCCCTTCCTGTTTGTTTTCACTCTCCTGTTTGTGTAACCTATTCTGACCCTTCGCAAAATCCCAAAGTTTATTTAATTTGCCTTGCGGGAGCAAGTGCTTTATCGAAAGCGTATATTGTTGTTAAATGCTCGAAATACAAGACTAGAAAAACACCCAACAACTTATGAAGGGTTGTTCTTTATGTTGTTTCTTTGACTTCCATTTGTGTCTTTCGTTTTTCGAAAGAATAGCTCATGTTCCATGTACTCGTGCTTCGTACTTTTTTGTTGTACCTTTTTCATCACATTCTGTGCCCACATTTGCATACATATATGTAAGTGTGTGTGTATGTATGTATATATACGTATGTATATATGCACACACACACACACCACACACACACACACCACACACATATATATATATATATATATATATCTATATATATATTTTGAACGGCACGCATCCTCTTCCTAGTATGTATATATATATATATATGTGTGTATACATATACATATAAATATGGGTAACTTGCCTACCTAGGTGACATGTCCTGATACCCCCCCACAACACACATGTACATATATATATAGATATATATATATATATATATATATATATATATAGTGTGTGTGTACATGTGTGTGTGTGGGGGGGTATCAGGGACATGTCACCTAGGTAGGCAAGTTACGGAGTGACTGCCTCGAATAATAGAAAAAATAGCAACTTTTCCTCTTATGGCAAAATATGCAAAATGTGTGTATATATATATATATATATATATTATATATACATGCATATATTTATAGTATAACTATAAATATATAATTATAATAAAGGGCGCTAAATGGACAGCGCGTATACTCTAGGAATAGACGTCAAACGACTACAAACCATTTAAGTTATTACTCCGTTAATCAGAAAGCTTTATGCGAGGAAAACGTACATTTTCTCTCCAATTTCCTCGCATCAGACTTGCATGAAAAGTGTGCCATATTGTGCATCTTGCAGACCTTGTTTTCTGACTCATTTCGGGAGGAAACAAAAATTTATTGAAGTGTGGTTATGGGATGCGAAGTCGGGTAGAGATAACATGCCATGTCAATTCTTGAAGTTTCTTTGTTCTTTAGAATATCTCCCTTGCATTATGTAAATTATCAGAAACATTATTGACGATTAAATTATTAATTTGCTAATATTTCTTGATTAAATTATCAAATTACTTCTAATGCTTTGTCATCATTTCTACCTGTAATTAAAAAAAGAAAATATGTGCAGCCTTGGATTACACTTCCTGTCAAAGTGATTCTACCTTAGAACTACGTAAAGGACAAACGTGTCTCTGGAATGCTTAGCAATTGACGTCACCTTTCAGGGGCAGATAATTCAATTGATTGCAGCACTGAATCGACTTTGAGGATTCATTCCCTTCTCTTGCACGTATTACATACTTGAACTCAATCTCAATATTTTATTATTTATTACCACCAACCAATCACTTTCTATCGATCCCTGTCTCCCTATTTTGGCCTCTCTCTCTCTTCCTCTCTTTCTCCCTCTCTCTCATTTTCTCCTTCCTTCAATTGTTTTCCCCTTTATTTTCTACTGTTCATTCAACAGGTCCCTATTGCCCAGTGCTCTATTTATTCTTTCTATGAAAATGCTGTTTCAGTGTATTAGTATACATCCCCAGGACCAAATTAAGACCCATAGAAGCCCTAAGCACTTAAAAAGTTTTGGTGCCCTCAAGTATATATAAAGGGTTCAAAATCTAAACAAAACTAATTCAAAATGTAAACGATAATAAACCATAAAATAAATTTTTATTTTTCAAAATGAAACAAAATTCACAGTAAGATGCAACATAAAGTTTATTTCTGTATGCTTCCATTTTATTTATATTGGAAAAGTTTTCTCCTTTATTTTGTTTTTTTAATTGCAAAGTCTTCGATAATATCGTTAAAATTAATTTTACGTAAAACTTCTGCTTCTATACTTAATAGAGATAAGGCATTACGGATATTATTTTAGCAAGTTTAAAGTGATTTCTTTCGTGCCGTAGACCATTTTCATTACTGTGGTGCCCTCGACCCTTGATGCTCTAAGCACGTGCTTATTTTGCTTAATGGATTGATCCAGCGCTGTATATCTCTAGCTCTCATTCTCCTTCTCTCTCTCTCTCACTTTTTCGGCTCTTCCTATTCTGTCTTCCCCTTTCTTTCTCATCAATAATTCTTCTTTCTATCGTTTACTTTTCTCATCACGGCCTTTTTCTTTCTCCGCATGTCCTTCATATTAGAATCTCTCTGTCTCTTTCTCTCTCACTTCTTGATATTCACTACTCTCTCTCTCTCACTTTCTTTCTTGACATCCACTTCTCTCTCTCCCTCTCTCACTTCTTTCTTTCTCTCTTTGTTCGTCACTCTTTCAACTCTCCTCTGTATTTCACATGTCATCCTCACCATCACAACTCTTTCTCTCGTTATATTGCTCTCTCCCTCTCTCCCCTCTCTCTCACTCATTCTCACTCTCTCTCTCTCTCTCACTCATTCTCACTCTCTCTCTCTCTCTCCTCTCTCTCTCGCTATCTATCTATGTATCTATCTCGTTTTTCTCCTTCTGCATTTCCATCATTCTCTCGTTCTCCCTCATCTCCATCTCCACACCCTGAAATCCCTATTAAGTAAAATCTCTTTCGCTCCCACTTTAGGCTGTTTGTTCGCTCGTGCTCACACACGCGCCTACACACGCGTGCGCCCGGCCTCCCCCCTCTCTCTCTCTCCCTCTCTCTTTCTTTCTCTTTAACCCACACGCTCATACACACTCATACACATACACATAAGCTACACACACTGTTACACACAACCCAACACAAACGTAAGCACACAAACTCAAGCACACACAGTCATATGCAAGTACACACACACATACACACACACACACATAACACAAAGAAAAAAAGAACACAGAAAAAATAGTAACAGAGCATTTCCTACCCGTCCAACGTCTAAATCCCAATCAAATTTCATACGTGATCTGAGGGTAATTAAAATAATCAGGGTGGGATTGGGTAGCAAGGGAAATTCGGTAAAAGGGTGATATGCTGATAAAGTTATACGTTTAGAGTTGCAACAAACCGGATATACGCAAGGCTGGTTGTTTATTTAGCTCGATCAACTAACAGAGAAAAATGGATAAAAGAAAAAATAACTTAATACAGTTCTAATTCACCATTTTGTTACAAAAATTACTAATAATAATTATTATTACCGTTAGCGTTGTTATTATTTAGCCCCAAGTCGGTTCTAATCCCCTAAACGTATGATCAAACGTAGTGAGGCCATGGCCA
>NC_043000.1:524129-526629 GCF_006345805.1 Octopus sinensis
AAAGACTCCAAACTAATGGAGTACATCACAGGATACACAAACATTTGTGAAGATGACTTTAAAAATAGCAATCATCCACGCACTACACCACCCAAACACATCAAAATACTACACATCACACAAACACAACACCACAAACTCAAAGCCCTCTTCCCAAATGCTGTAGGGGGTTTCCAGAAATATCTGTCCCAAAAACTATATAGAGAAACCTCCTCGAAGACACATCAAAGAACGAGGAAGCCAAAACTTTCGACACAAGTAAGTAACTCTCTGTACTTTCATTTGTGTGTTTTAAAGCACACACCCCAATAGAATCATGGTCAAGATTGGTTGTGTGAATGCGCGTGGCTTGGGGTCTCCTTGGAAACGAGGATACCTCCTAAATGACATCAAGTCACATGATTTGGGAATCATAGCCATAAGCGAGACCAGACTCCAGGAGCCACGGGCCCTAAAGTCCATGTTTGGTGGACAGTTTAACATTTATTTCGCTCCCTGTCTGCCGAGGATGGGCGGTAGTGGCACCGCGGTACTTTTTCATAAGAGCCTGGATCTCGAAGTCAAGACGATATTCGTAGACCCGGAGGGTAGACTGATCGTTCTGGATGTTGACGGCAGCAATGGGTGCGCTTTTCGACTCGTATCAGTCTACGCACCGCCCTTAACAGATCGGCGGATTTCTTTCGACGTCTAGAAGTATTCTGGGAACGTCTCGTCCTTTACTCTTAGTGGGGGATTGGAATGCTACCTTGGACACGCATGTAGACTACGTGGGTAGAGACAGAAACAGAGGGGATGCAAATGCCTCAGAGACCTGCTCAGACGATTCAACTGTCTGACAGGTACCGACTCGACCACCCAAATGCACCAACGTGGACATGGAGCAACCGCAGTGGGTCGTTGAGATCGTATCTAGATAGGGTACTGTGTAGGACAGTAGACAAGGATAACTTAGGATGTCCACAATTCCACACAGTCAGCTACACGGATCACAAATTGGTGACGTGTACGCTAGACTTAGATAAGGCACATAGACAGGGTCCTGGGTACTGGAAACTGAACGCATCATTCCCGTCCAGACAGTTTTCAGAGACCGGATTAGCACACTAGTAAAGAGGGCTTTGGCGGGAGCCATCATCAACAACAAATGGTGGTTTGCCTCAAGAGAGCAGTAAAAGCAGAAAAGAAGAGCGATTAGGTACAGCAAAGCACTAGCCATAGATAGAAATAGAGTAGAGGGTGAGCTAGTTAAGAAGCTAGAAGAGGCAATTAGAAGCGGCATCGCATCCGACGTTTTGGCGGCGAGGTTGGCCCTCGACCAACACTTCAACGCCAAACATGAAGGATGTGCTGTCAGAGCTAGGATGCGTGCTCTAAGGAACGAAGGTGTTGGAGCCGCGAGAGAGGCCCGGGTGGCAGAGGCGCAACAGGGCAACAAAGCCACCATTCGGTCACTGGTAGATGAACAGGGGCGCGAATTGCTCGAGCCAAGTAAAATGTGTGAGGCCTTTCAGCAGCATTTTGCCCGACTGTTCGGACGAGTGGAGGCAAGAACGTAGGGTAGACTTCAGTGCCTACCTACATAGCCTGCCACGACTCTCGACAAGAAAGGCAGGGTGCTGCGAAGGTGCCATCACGGCGGCGGAAGTGCGGGAAGCGATGGCAGAATGCTCGAGGGACAAATCACCGGGTTTGGATGGTCTACCCTACGAATTTTACTATTGTATGCCAGACTTGTTTGGAGACGTCTTGGCAGCGGTATACTGCAACTGGCAGCAAAACGGGAGCATACCCGGTTTTGTGAGTCGAGGAGCTGAAGAAAGATCCAAACAAGGGAAACATTATAGATAACTTTAGGCCAATCACTCTGCTCAATGCAGACCTGAAAATTTTGACAAAGGTGTTAGCCAAGAGGTTGGCGCTTGTCATGGAGAACTGGTCGACAACGCACAAACGTGCGCCGTGCCGGGCCGGAGCATCCATGACAACCTCCATCTGATGCGCTACATCATAGACAGGGTAGTTAACGAACCTGGCATGGGTGGGGCCCTGATCAACTTGGATCAATCGAAAGCCTTTGATAGGGTAGACCATCGATACTTGGAGGCAGTCCTGAGAGCGGCTGGTTTCGGTCCCGTCTTCCGCGGCTGGATAGCTGCCTGTACAGAGGCATCCGTTCGGTAATTCGCGTAAATGGACATCTATCGAGACCCTTCGACATTGCACGTTCGGTCCGTCAGGGATGCCCCCTCTCGGCGCTTCTATACGTATTGACTCTTGAGCCACTACTGCGGAAGCTGGCGACTCTGAGGGGCATCCCGCGAGAATTAGGATGCGGGACGACGTCACCGTCATAGTGTCAAGCCACGAGCACATCGAGCGGGTCGGCGAGACACTGAAAGACTACGAAGCGGTGACAGGAGCAAAAATCAACCGGGAAAAGTCAGTGGGCTTGCGGCTAGGCACCTGGAGAAGCAAGCCCATGCCGTCCACCAGTACC
>NC_043000.1:536629-539129 GCF_006345805.1 Octopus sinensis
AAAAAAGTATTATTCTTTAGAAGTAATAAATTTGCTGACAGTTGGGTGAATGTGGCAAGGAAGACTCGAGTGAGTGAGCTTACTCTGAGCTTGCATCTGTAAACTGGAGTGAAAGGATAGGGGAGATGTGTTTCTCTCTGGGACCTTATGCCTATAATAGAAAGGATTATTCTCTCTTTATCACAGGTTTTGTTGGAACTCCTGGAGTCTTACATGAGTAGCGGACTTACTGCCTGCAGCCTACGGGACCATGCTATCAAATACTTTCCTGATTATTCTGGCCATGTCAAGGAGGCAAACCTTTTGTAGTACTTCTACTGGGTACTCTATTCCAATTTCCTTTATATTCCTCTTGATGCTATCTGATAGTGTTCCCAAGGATCTAACAATAATTGGCACTATCTTCACCTCCATCATTTTCCATAGCCGGGCTATTTCGTACTTTATCATCATCATTATTATTATTATTATTATATTATTATTATTATTATTAGTATTATTATTATTATTATATTATTATTACTATTATTACTATTATTATTATTATTATTATTATTTTATTATTATTATTATTATTATATAATTATTATTATTATATTATTATTATTATTATATTATTACTATTATTATTATTATTATTATTATTATTATTATTATTATATAATTATTATTATTATTATTATTATTATTATTATTATTATTATTATTATTATTATTATCATCATTCTATGTTTGACTTTTGCGTTATGTTTGTACAAGTTGGCTCCAAGTCTCACCCAGAGACCTCAAGAGACAACAGGTTGGAAGTTCACGTTGTTGTTATGCCTAGTGTGCCATATATTTGGGGGTTTTTTTGGCGGGGTGTTGTACTAGTAAATGTCTAATAAATAAATTTAAAAAAAAGTTTGTTTTAAACCTTGGGGTTACATAGAGAGTATTTTGCGTAGGGTATGAGCAGTTCCCATGAGCACTATATTTTGAATTTCTGCCATTTTGGGGTTTCCTGGTATCTGAGTTAGGTAGCAATCAGCCCCTTTCGCTATCATTCCCAGGGCACCTATGACAACAGGTATTGTTTTAGTCTTCAGGTTCCACATTTTGCTGATTTCTATTTCAAGATCTTTATACTTGCTCAGTTTTTGGTAGGTCTTGACAGATACGTTTATATCGATTGGGGCAGTCATATCAATGAGGAGGCATGTTCTTTGTCTGAAGTCTTTCAATATGATGCCTGGCCTATTTGCATCTATCTTTCTGTCAGTTTTAATGGTGAAGTTCCAGAGGAGTGAGATGTGGTCATTTTCAAGCACTGGAGGTGGATTGTGTTCCCACCAGTTTTTTTCATGTGGCAAATCCAGCTTTTTGCAAATTACCCAGTGAATATATTGTGCAGCTCTCTCATGCCTGTTGAGGTACTCTGTAGGCGCTAAAAGACTGCATTTGGAGACAACATGATCAATGGTTTCATTTTGTTGTCGACATACACGACATGTTGGGCTACTGCCGTTCTTTAATATGTTGGTCTGGTAGTTTCTTGTTGGTAGGCATTGATCTTGAGCTGCTATGATAAACCCTTCTGTTTCAGATTTTAAGCCAGAGGCCATTAGCCATTGATGGGTCAGGGCTTTGTCAATATCTGCATTATTCGCTCTCTTTGGGTATTTGCCATAGAGAGGTTTTTCTTGCCATTTATTATTCAGAATATCTAAGGCCGCAGTTTTGGCACGGGTTTTCATGCGCTTAGCTTTTTCTGGGCTTGTTTCTTGTATGTCTATCTCTAATTCCGAAATTTGTTGTATTCGGAATTCACTTAGATATCCCTTTGCCTGTTTTGTCACTGAGTATGATGCTTTCTTGTTTTCAAGTTTTGAGACAAGTTTTAGCATCCAGTCCTCAGACTTTTTCAGGTAGGTGTCTAGGCCAATTGTAGCAATATTCATTGTTATTGCCAGTTGTAAAAGACCACGGCCTCCCTCTTTTCTTGGCAGATAAAGTCGTTCTGTATCTGCCTTAGGGTGGTGCATCCTATGCATTGTCAACAGTTTTCGTATTTTTCTGTCGAGCTGACATATTTCAGTAATTGACCAGTTAACGATGTTGAAACTGTAAGTCACGACTGGTATGGCTAATGCATTGATCGCTTCGATCCTGTTTCTTGCATTCAGCTCTGTCTTGAGTATTGCTCTCACTCTTCGATAACATTCTCTTCTGATACTTTCCTTCAAATGTGAATGCCTTATTCCGTCCCCTTCAATTACCCCTAGGTACTTGTAGCTCTCCGCTGGGTCTAGTTCTTTTATGACATTCTGCTGGTCAAGGTTAACCTTAGATGTTTCTGTCATTTTTCCTTTGATAAAGTTAGCTTTTGCTCATTTATCGAGGCCGAATTGCATTCTGATGTCGTCACTGAATTGTTTGACAATCGCTAGTAAGCCCTTGAGTTGTTGGTCATTTTTTGCAAAAAGCTTTAAATCATCCACGTAAATGAGATGATTTATAT
>NC_043000.1:544129-551629 GCF_006345805.1 Octopus sinensis
AATCTCGCAAATACTAATCGGATTCAGTCACTTATCAATCTCGCAAATACTAATCGGATACAGACTGTGTGTCGTTGGCCAGCTGGAGGAGATATCTCTCTGAGGCTAAAAACAACAGTACCATCGTCCTCTGCAGTACCGCCACATTTAGTTGGAATACATATATATACGCGAGTAACCCCCACCCCCGTCCAATGGACGGTGCTGAGTTGTCAAACATTTAAACCAAATTGGCACTTAGATTCCCTTCCGTCTTTCATTCCTTCCTTCTTTCCTTCCTTCCTTCCTTCCTTTCTTCCTTCCTTTCTCTTTCTCTTTCGCTCTGTCTCTCCTTCCCTTTCTCTCAATTTCACACTCATTTTTCTACCACGTTTTTCTCTCTTATCTTCTCTTGATGATTATACGTTTTCTGTTTTTTCTCTTTCTTTCTGTACTCATATGTACACACACATACATATACATACACATCTACACCCTTCAGACTGGGATCTGAATTTGATATCTTAGGTATACAATAATGCATTTATGCATATATAAACACATACGCATGGATACATACATATATATATATAATATATATATATATATATATAATATATATATATATATATATATATATATGAAAAAAAAAGTAAAAAATAGAAAATGCTAAAATAATTTTATAGTGAACATTTCAGTACCGGTTTCGGTCATTTTGAGACCTTTTCAACTGTAACGATAAATAATTAAATTTAGAAAAATTAGAAGAAAAGTTTTTAAAAGAATATTTCTATAGTAGTGTTCAGATTTAAGTGGCATTCTGCCTTTCTCTGACTCCCTTGTTTGCACTTGTGTGTTCGAGGTAGTTGTGAGCTCTTGGTAGGGTAGTAGAGAGAAGGCTGGTGAGGAAGGGGGGGTGGGAGAATCTGGGAGTGCCCTGATGGTCGTATTTTGAATGGTCAGTGGCGGCTGGCAGTCTCAGTTCAATTCAGGAGAATATTATATTGACAGGCTTCTTATAGAATTAGCGTAGGTTTATACTAAAAAACATTAGTGACAAACTTAAGGGGTAGGGGGGTGGAGAAGAAGAAGAAGAAGAAGAAGAAGAAGAGAAGAAGAAGAAGGAGAAGGAGAAGGAGAAGATGACGATGATGGTGATGGTGGTGATGATTATGACGACGATGATGATGATAACGATGATGATGATGAAGAAGAAGAAGAAGAAGAAGGAGGAGAAGGAGAAGATGGTGGTGATGATGGTGGCGATGATGATGATGCCGATGATGATGATAATAACGATGATGTGAAGAAGAAGAGGAAGAAGAAGAAGAAGAAGAAAAAACAGAGAAGGGAGAATATGAATGTAAATATAGCTATGAAGGGGCTGATTAGTAATGGATTCTATTGAGTGTAGTATTTGTGTGTGTATATATATTTTTTTCTTTTATTCTAAAGTTGAGGTATATTAATTGTTTGTCGTAGACCCGTTAAGAAGTGGCTTGTATTTTGTAATAAAGAGATTTTCTTTACTTATTCGTTGTCTCGAGGTTGTATCGTCCCTAAATTGGTAGAGGGGGGGAAATTCTGAAGTTTGGTGTGTTTTTTGTTGGCGCAAGTATCTATGTGTTGGCTAAAAGCTATTTTTTCTGTTTGGGGAATTTTTATCTGGGATCTGTGCAGGGCCATTCGTTTACGCAAACCATTTTTTGTTTGGCCTATGTACTGCTCTTGACACCCGGAGCAGGTTAGTGAGTATATTAGGTTCTCCGAAGCACATGTGAAGTTGCTTTTCACTGTAAAACCGTTGTCCCTGTGAAGGAGAACTCAGAACCCTCGATTAGATAGTCGCATATCCCGCAATTGGGTCTTCCACATTTTTTTACTGTCGGCTTCTGTGTTGAAGAGTGAATTCGGGCTTGTGTAAGGAGACTTTTCATGGATCTAGGCTGTCTTTTGCTTTTTATGATCGTGTGTGTTTGGAGGATTGTGTTCATTCTGGGTCTTTTTTTAGGAGGGGTATGTTGTGGGGATGGTTGTCGAAGGCTTCGTTATTGAGAGGGGTGTGTGTGGAGATGTATGGTAAGGCTTTTGGTTGTAAGTTTTTCTTTGATTTGGGATGTCTCAGTTCCTTGATGTTAAGTTGAAGGGCACGTTGAATGCATTTGTCAATAAGTGAAGGTGGATAGTTCCTGGTGATTAGGGTATCTTTTAGTTCTTGTAGTCGTGTGTCTCTGGTGTTTGCGTTAGAGACTATAGTGCATATCCTTTTTGCTAGATTGAAGGGGATATTCATCCTGGTGTGTCTGGGGTGGCATGAATTGAATGGAAGAGATTGCTTAGAGTCTGTAGGCTTATAGTATATGTCTGTTTCTATTATATATTAGCTTTCTTAATGAGGATATCGAGGAAGGGGAGTTGTTGTTGGCTATATTCCATCGTGAATTGGATGTTTACGTCCAGTCCGTTTAAATTTTCTGGAATTCTATGAGTTTTTCTATATTTTTATGCCAAAGGATGAAACAGTCATCTAGATATCTCTTCCAGTTGTTTTCTATGTAGATGGAGAAGGGCTGCCATATCTTTCTAGAACCTTACGATACAGACTGATCTCTAGGTTCCTATGACTAGGTTGGCAAAGGAGGGGGCCATTCGTGTACCCATCGCAGTCCCCGATTTTTGTCGGTAGAGAAGTTGTCATTGAAGGCGAAGAAGTTATTTTCCAGGATGAATTTAACCCCTTCTATCACAAATTCTTTTTTGATGCGGTGTGGTAGTTCGTTGGCGTGATTCTCTAGCCAGAATTGGATTTGCCTCTAGTCCTAGGTTGTGGGGGATATGGAGTAGAGGTTGACTACATCGAAGGATACCAGTATGGTGTTTTGTTTATAGTATTCGGTAGGTGATTGAGCATATCTAAGTCGTCCCTTATATAGCTTTTGACAGTTTGAGGAGTGGTTTTTTACAGGGTATATAATATATATATTATAGACAGAGAGAGTGAGAGATAGATAGATAGATAGATAGATAGACAGATAGATAGATAGTTACATACATACATACATACATACATACACATATATATATATGTGAGAGAGAGAGAGAGCTAGGGCATTTGATAGATAGATAGATAGATAGATAGATAGATAGATAGATAGATAGATAGATAGATAGATAGATAGATAGATAGATAGATAGATAGATAGAACAAAATATATATTCATAATACATACGAAAAAGATATCAACATTCACATCCCAGTTTGAAGCTTGTGGATGAGTGTGTGTTTAGACAAACGCATGCAAACAGAAGCACACATACACATATGGGGGATTATGACATATGCTCGTCTATATATAAAAATGGTTGCGTGTAGAAATATATACGTTTTCATTTGTACAAGAACCATTTATATATAAATACATACATACATACATACACACACACAGAATGAAACCGATGCAGAATTGTTTCGTTTTCGTTAGCAAATGTGCGTGTGGTCCCAGTTGCATAAGAAAATAGATCCCGTTTTGTACCTCTGGAATCACTCTATCTAGACCGTCAATTTCGTTGTTCAAGCTGGTTTAAATAGACAGCTTGGTCCCCTAAACCTGTTCTATCTAAACACTGTTTTGTCATTTACTGCCTTGTGGCAAATCTATTATTATTAGCGAGTGAGGGCGCACACATACACACATACACGCATTCAAAGAAGCACACACACGCACATATATCTGCGTGTGTCTGAGTGTGTGTATTTATATAGATAAGCATATATGTTTATATTTACTGGCCTATATATTGTTTATAAATGTGAGTGTATATATCTATTTCCACATATACATATATATATATATATATACATATATATAATATGCATGTATTATGTATACATATACATATGCAGTTACTATATATATATATATATATATATATATATATATATATATATATATATATATATACATATATATGTATAGTATATACATATACATATATATATTATATATAATATATATATATGTGTGTGTGTGTGTGGTGTGTATATATATATGCATATATATATACATACGTACATATATATATATGTACATACATATATGTATATATACATACATATATACAGATATACATACGTATGTATGTATATGTAACTATGTGAGTGTGTGTGTGTTGTGTGTGTGTGTGTGTGTGTGTGTGTGTGTGTGTGTGTTTGCATTTGTATCACGAAATGATACAAGAACCCGATATGACTTCATCAACTCCATTAGCATACGGCTCCTTCTAGATGTAACAGCGCTCTCTGAACTCAGTGTTTGTTTAACATAGACTGCACTTCAATGGCTTCAAGATTGCTCGTGGATGTTGCCCAAGCACACAGCAAAATGAAGCTTTTGCTAATGAAAAGTATTAGGTAAGGTAAATCCTGTTGTGCTGTGTTGTCACTCTTTACCTAATATCACACAGTGCTCTCCGAACGGATCATATATTGCTCTGAAATTTTGGCACAAGGACGGCAGTTTCAGAAAATGGCCTAAGTCAATCACATCGATACCAGTGCTCAACTGGTACTTATACTTAGGGCTCTATAAATGGATGGAAGCATTCCGTCGGTTACGACGACGAGGGTTCCGGTTGATCCAAATCAACGGAACAGCCTGCTCGTGAAATTAACGTGTAAGTGGCTGAGCACTCCACAGACACGTGTACCCTTAACGCAGTTCTCGGGGATATTCAGCGTGACACAGAGAGTGACAAGGCCGGTCCTTTGAAATACAGGTACAACAGAAACAGGAAGTAAGAGTGAGAGAAAGTTGTGGTGAAAGAGTACAGCAGGGATCACCACTATCCCTGCCCCCTGCCGGAGCCTCGTTTTCGCTCAATAAACACTCACAACGCTTGGTCTGGGAATCGAAACCACGATCCTACGACCGCGAGTCCGCTGCCCTAACCACTGGGCCATTGCGCCTCTACTCTATAAATAGAGCCCTAATGGATGTAAGGTAAAGTCGACTCCGGTGGTATTTGAACTCAGAAAGTAAAAACGCCGCCAAATATTTTGCCCGGTGTGCCAAGGATTCGGCCAGCTCTGCCTTATTCAAAGTCTAATATATTAACTATTAAAAAGTACAGTCGTAGGAGTGGCTGTGTGGTAAGTAGCTTTCTTACCAACCACATGGTTCCGGGTTCAGTCCCACTGCGTGGCAATTTGAGACTATAGTCTCGGGCCGACCAAAGTCATGTGAGTGGATTTGGTAGACGGAAACTGAAAGAAGCCCGTCGTATGGTATTATATATATATATATATATATATATATGTGTGTGTGTCTGTGTCTGTGTTTGTCCCCCCCAATATCGCTTGACAACCGATGCTGGTGTGCTTACGTCCCCGTAACTTAGCGGTTCGGCAAAAAGAGACCGATAGAATAAGTACTAAGCTTACAAAGAATAATTCCTGGGGTCGATTTGTTTGTTTGTTTGTTTGTTTGTTTGTTTGTTTGTTTGTATGTATGTATGTATGTATGTATGTATGTATGTATGTATGTATGTATGTATGTGTGTGTGTGTGCGTGTTGAGGCAAAAGAATTTCGGATTTACATTGATTATTTTACTATATATACGTATAGATAGACAGAGAGATAGACAGACAGACGGGCAGACAGACAGATAGATAGATAGATAGATAGATAGATAGATAGATAGATAGATAGATAGATAGATAGATAGATAGATATAGTTATTGTCAAACAGCTACCCGACTTCAAGTTTCATACCCTACACAATATACATACTTATTTCTTTATTGCCCACAAGGGGCTAAACATAGAGGGAACAAACAAGGACTTATTCTTTGTAAACCTGGTACTTATTCTATCGGTCTCTTTCACCTAACTGCTAAGTTACGGGGACGTAAACACGCCAGCATCGGTTGTCAAGTGATGGTGGGAGGACAAACACGGACAGACAACCATATATACACAGATACATATATATACATATATACGACGGGCTTCTTTCAGTTTCTATCTACCAAATCCACTCATAAGTCTTTGGTCGGCCCGAGGCTAGAGTAGAAGACACTTGCCCAAGGTGTTACGCAGTGGAACTGAACCCGGAACCATTTGGTTGGTAAGCAGGCTACTTACCACACAGCCACTCCTACGCCTGATGATGATGATGATGATAATAATACTAATAATAATAATAATAATAATAATAATAATAATAATAATAATAATAATAATAATCAATGAAAATATAATAATACATAAAATGTCCTGACCATGCAGGATCCATAACTAACGGATGAGTGATTCTGGCCATGTTCATCCTTTCTTTAGTTGTAGACGCAGTATATCCAGGTCTGCTCATGCTTCAACTTGTAAATTGGTAGTGTGTGACCCTGGAAAGATTTGGTCACACTTCTTTCTTGTTTCGAACCTTGGCAGGGCTTTCCTTCATAGTTCGAATTGCGGTCTGACTTAGGTTTCGATCATCACTGCATGAGAGATGACACCTGCTGTTCATCTCTAGATTTCTTACCGGCGTGCCTTACGTCTAACGAGTCTACTAATGCGGCTGATGAGTAAAAGTATGAGGATATTCGTGGTCACTTGAAACGCTAGTAACAGCTGCCAAGTCTCCTGCGAACAGCATTATGTACTCATAGAGCAATTCATGAATCATGTTCGACTGACCCTCGTGCTAAGCAACAACAGCGACGACGATGTTGACAACAGTAAACGCAGCAATAATTAGCCGTAGTTAATGTATGTGATTGTAGCAGTCTTCATGAAGTTGATATGAGACGTTTTGGCACAGCCGTTTTGATGCCGTCTCTTTGGCGTCGCTGATTGAACACTGACTAATTTGACATCGGACGTTTTAATGTTTCACTTCAACGTTTCTCTTGTCCTGTCTGTCCGTCTGTTTTTCGATGTGTGTGTGTGTGTGAGAGAGAGAGAGTGTGTGTGTGTGTGTATGTGTGTGTGTGTGTGTGTGTGTGTGTGCGTGCGTGCGTTTATGTATGTACGCTTCTTTATGTGGATGAGGAAGGAGTAAGTTTTTATGTTAATCGTTTCCAATTAATAAATTGTCATCTCTCTCTCTCTCTTTCTCTCCCCACTCTCTCTCCCCTCTCTCTCCCACTCTCCCGCTTTCCCCCCACCCTCACTCTTTCCACCTGTACCTGTAAAATCTGCGCACGCTTGTGTGAAATGCATGTGTATACATATACATATGTGTGTTTGCTTTCGGTGCCAAAACCACCCCCCAAAAAAATTAACATCCACTAAAAAAAGATTGAATGTCCAATCAGCCGCGCCAAATCCTCAGTATCCAAAGAGCTGCGCCCATTCGTCTCATTTCGATCATGGAGTAAGGAAGAAAGTATTTTCAGTATGATAACAAACTATTGTTATTTCTGTTAATTTTATTGTTGTATCTGTTACAACTGCAGTTTTTACAGGTTCTTGCTAACACTGTTGTTGCTGCGCTTATAATTGTTGTTTTTGCGGACACTG
>NC_043000.1:553933-561433 GCF_006345805.1 Octopus sinensis
TACAGTTAATATCATGCTGACGATTTATAAGAAGAAATGATTTTTATTCTATATATATAAAAGAGGCTTTGAGTCAAAATAGTGTGCACATTTTGCTACGTCAGAGGTTGGCGGCCAGTTCAATGGTCGGATCGAGCGGAAAATTGACACAGGCATAAAAAGGTATGATCAGGCAAGATTTTTGAAGATGAAAAAAATTTCTCATTTTTATGTATTTTTGCATTTTATTTCTTAGTGTTTACAGTTTTCATTTTTTCTGAAAGAAATTTACAGCTGCATGTAGCCCGTGTTTAGAGAGCTTTCATTTGCATGGTCAATCGTAGAAAAATTCCCAAAATAAGTACTAAATTAAATGAAGAAATCCTAATTTTCCTTATTTTTAATCGCTCAAATAGTGGCACGTACAAAGGGCAAGTGTGCTTTCCGTTGTCCCTGCCTGATATTTATGATTGATCTTTCAAAATATTTCCTTTCTCATCTTACTCAAGATCTTTTGTTTTTTATAAATGGGAGGGAGATAGAGAAAGATAAAGAGTAAGAGAAAGCGAGGGAGAGTCCAAGAGAAAGGAAAAGTAAGAGAGTGGGAAAGTGAGAGAGAAAGGAGAAAGAAACAAAGAATGAGAATGTGGCGATAAGAAACAGAAAGGAAGCAACAGAAAGTAAAAACCACACCCTCACCCGCGCGTAGAGCGGGTCACCTTAAGCTAGTAACAATTAATTGTAAGAACTTCTTTCTTACAATTCAAAGATAATGATATAAATTCTATGCGTGTATTTCCTCGTTCTTGCTTAATCTAAAATTTAAATTTTAGTCCATACCATATTGTGAGGGGAGGATAATCTCCATTTTTTGGTCTACTATCACTGAAGAGGACTATGAGTGTGTGTGTGTGTGTATGTGTATTCACACACATACACATATATATGTATCATTAAGGCATTAAGAGAGAGAGGAAAGGACAGAGACAGAGAGGCAGAGAGAGAGCGAGAGAGACAGAGAGAGACAGACAGAGAGAAATAGGAAGACGGAAATTGAGACACATATCAATTTTGTTCATGGAAACTCAGATACTAACAGTCATTGGGTCTTGTCCAGCGAAACATTTAGCCGCCTTTCCCCTTGTATGGCTCATTTAAATGTGGATTAAATTAATATTATAATATTGACATGCATTGGAATCTACCGATTTTAATGAAGAAGCTGTCATGTTCAATATTGAACGACCTTGCTTGTATGTATGTATGTATGTATGTATGTATGTATGTATGTATGTATGTATGCATGTATGTATTGTCTGTCTGTCTGTCTATCTATCTATCTATCTATTTGTACACTCACACTCACTCACACACACACAAGCACACACGCACGCACACATATTTCAACGTATGTTTGTAAATTTATTTAACATAGGCGCAGGATTGGCTGTGTGGTAAGTAACTTGCCTACCAACCGCATGGTTCCGGGTTCAGTCCCACTGCGTGACACCTTAAGCAAGTGTCTTCTACTGAAGCCTCGGGCTAAATAATGCCTTGTGATTGGATTTGGAAGGCGGAAATAGAAAGATAGACAGACATATAGATAGATAGATAGATAGATAGATAGATAGATAGATATATAGATAGATAGATAGATAGATAGATAGATAGATAGGTAAATAGATAGATAGATAGATAGATAGATAGATAGATAGATAGATAGATAGATAGATAGGGCTCATCAACGGAGGTGTGATGGTGTGTGGTGTATGTGTTGATGGGACGACTCTCATCTGTGGAGATGAAGTACTCATCATATGTGTGTGTGTGTGTGTGTATTTGACTCACGACCATCGCTTGTCAACCGAAGTTGATGTGTTTACATCCCCGTAACTTAGCGGTTCGGCAAAAGTGACCGATAACGTAAGTACTAAGCTTACAAAGTGTAAGTCCTAGGGTCCATCCCTTCGGCTAAAGGCGGTGCTCCTGCATGACCGCAGTCAAATGACTGATGCAAATGAAAGAGAAGACAAAAACTATTTATTTCATTTATGAATTTGATGTGTGTTAAGGTTGGGGAAAGACGCGGACAGGTAATGACATTTCATTTTGAGCTAGTAGGACTGCGATGTTCTACTAGCCCTTGCGTCCAAGCCGTAGACGTCTGACAGGGCAGAGAAGGGAGCAAGTCATTAACAGGTGAGTCATCGATATCATCAGCAGGCTTAACAACTTCAGTGTCTCTGAGAGAAACAAGCTCACAATGAATTGCTTCAGTAGCTTTGCATTCCTGATGCTGTTTCTGGGTAACAAGCTTCCTTAAGGCTCCTATTTACTTAAGCCCTTCGCTTCCTATGGACCATAGGCCATTTCTGATGACTTTTCGCCTCTGTTCTGGATCTGAGCACTTTTTTCGTGCTTCTTTACATTTGGATCCTTGCTTCCTTGCAGCATCCTTTCGGATTTTTCTGCAACGCGTTATGTTTCATTAAGCGAAAGCCTTCTTCTTCCGGGTCTTGTTGATTTTAAATGGTCATCGATTGATGCTTCTGCAACCTTGCACAACTAACACGGCCAGCAACAACAACTCATCCACCATCATTACCACGATCAACATCAGTATTATGACCGTTCGCCACCAAAACGTCCATCCGCTTCAACCACTCTATAACTACCATCGCAACGTCGACTATCACAACCACAACCGCCATCTTAACCGCAGGCCGTGACAGCCATCGACCGTAACTAACATCAATACCACCATTACAACTATCAACACTGCTACCACTCCTATCATCAACACCTCTTCCACCATCGTGACCACCCACACCTTCTCTACCAAGAGAACCACCACTGCCGCCGCCGCCACCGCCGCATTACTCCACCAGCACTTCCACCATCTACACAACTACTACTGCTCATTCACTGCTCATATGACTACCACCAAGAGTGGTAGTGGTGGTGGTGGTGGTTTTGGTGGTGATGGTGGCTGAGGTGGTGGGTTGTGGTGGGTGGTGATGGGTGGTTTATAGTGGTAATGGTAATCTTGGTAGTGGTGAAAGTGTTGTTTTTGTGAGTGGTGGTAGCGCTGGTGGTGGTGGTGGTGGTGGTGGTGGTTTAGTGGTTGTGGTAGTTTTGGTGGTGGTGGTGGCGTGGTTGTAGTGGTTTGGGAGGTGGTGGTGATGATGGTGGTGGTGATGGTCGGGTGGCTTGGTGGTTGTGGTAGTTTTGGTGGTTTTGGAGGTGGTGGTGATGATGGTGGTAATGATGGTGGGGTGGCTTGGTGGTGGTGGTGGTGGCGTGGTTGTGGTGGTTTTGGAGGTGGTGGATGATGGTGGGGTGGTGATGGTGGTGGTGATGATGGTGGTGGTGATGGTCGGTGGTGATGGTAGTGGTGGTGGTGGTTGTCATGGTGGCAGTGGTGGTGGTTTTGGTCGTCACCATCGTCGTAGTTGTAGTAATAGCGGCGGGTAGGAGGCGGTGGTCGTTGTGGTGGCGATGATGAAGACAATGCGCTGGACAGGCCAGCCTAAACATGTCTGCGTTGATAGACGCTGAGGTTGTAAAAACACATGTACTCACATGTACTCGTGTACTTGTTATCAGTAACAAGCTGTCGTGTTTAGCGATACAGGACAATAGAAGCATGATAACACTTCGCACGCATACACACACGCATACACACACACCACACACATACACACACACACACATGCATACAAACACGCACGCACCCACGCAAACATACATATATTTACGTAAACATATGTGCGTACATACGTAACACACACACACACACAAGGAAACACACATGTACCACACCAATACAATAACAATGTTTTATTGTGCGCTATACTTCCTTCTGTGTGCGCGTATGTGTGTGTGTGTGCGTATGTGTGTGTGTGCGTATGTGTGTGGTGTGTGTGTGCGTATGTGTGCATGCATGTATGTATGTATTATATATGTAAACTCGCTGAGGATAGACAATTAACCTTTTGAGCTACACACATATGTACACACACACAAACACACGCACACATATATAAATATATATATATTCATACACATACACTCACAAACACACACATATGTATACATGGAGTATCATCACTAAAATTTATTCTATACGTTTATATATACATATACATACATACGTATATATATATATATATATATATATATATATACACGCTATTTATATATATATATACACACACACACGCATATATATATATATATATATATATATATATATACATATATATAAACATTTGTTTATATATATATATATATATATATGTGGTGTGTGTGTGTGTGTGTATGTGTGTGTGTGTGTGTGTGTGTGTGTGTGTATGCTTCGGCTCAGTATACAACTAAGGTTATAAAGATGAGTAATATACACACACACACACACACACACACACACACACACAACACACACACATACATACACACAAACACATGTGCATGGATGGCTAGCTGGCTGGCTGGATGGCTGGCTGGATGGATGGATGGACGGATGGACGGACGGACGGACGGATGGATTTATGTATGAATGGATAGATATCCGCTCATTTATGTATACGCTATGTGTGCAATCTTACTTATATTTGTACCTTATTTGACGTATAGTTTTGTAGATATATATATGACAACCTAGATGCAAGTGAATATACACTCATGCGCGACACAGATTTCGAGAGAGAAAGAGAGAGAAAGAGAGGGGGGAGAAAGAGATAGTGAGATGAGGACGGAGTTGAGTTGCGCTTTACGATTGAACAATATGGGTATATTTCTAAATGCATACGTTCCATTTTGCATAGTACGTATGCATTTCTTTTTCTTTTTCTTTTCTTTGTATCTTATTCGATTTGCAAGATATTTCATCTGAAACATGTGGAAACAGATTCAGTAATGTGTTGGGAGGCATAGTAATGTGTCGTGTATAGTCTTTTGTTAAATAACAAAATGAAGAGGGGAAAATATATATCGTTACTCTCATTTCTTTATTAATTGATCGATTTGTCAATATATTTTGCAATGAACTCCTATTTATATATATATATATATATATATATGTATGTATGTATTTGTGTGTGTGAGTGTGTGTGTGTGTGAGTGAGTGTGTGTATATATACATGGGTATAAATATATATATATATATATATATATATATGTATGTATGTATATATATACATATGTGTGTGGTGTGTGTGTGTCTCTATATTCTTTTATTCTTTTACTTGTTTCAGTCATTTGACTGCGGCCATGGTGGATCACCACCTTCAGTCGAACAAATCGACCCTCTGGACTAAGTCTTTGTAAGCCTAGTACTTATTCTATCGGTCCGACATATTAGAAATTCAAAAATTCAGTAATATATAAGTATCATATACAAATAAAAATATAAGTACAAATATAAATATAAAAATAAATATAAATATAAAAATAAATATAAATATAAATTTTGCATATAACACGCTTAAAACTGTTAGAATAAGAGGAATAAGTATAGTGATAATATAAAAATATAGCATATCAAGACACTAGTAAAATTCCGGCGAATAGTACATAAAATATAATACACATACAAGCTTACAAAAATATAAGACATTCAGAAGTCCATCATCTACGGGCCGTTTCGGGGATGTGCCTATCAATACTAGACATATCAGTACTTAAAATAGTACTTAAAGTTGGCACTTCCCTCGTCAGGATGTCCTATACAACACATATACAACATGAACAAACACACAAATACATAGTCACATACCGGCCATTCTCAGAACACGATATGTACGTACTCCCAGAAAATTTTTTACGTCTATCCTGAATGGAACTTTATATGCAAACCATTCGATACAGTCGCCTTAGAAAATTGTATGCACGCAGCGCCATTTGACCCGTTTCACTTTAGCACTTAATTTATTTTATTTTATTTTATTTTATTCCAATTTTATAAATTCTCCCATACATGAAAAGCCACATACTCAGGTTCGAGTCGTCGACTAACAGCTATTTTTCATATAATCACATTACTGTAGTTTTATCTCGTTTTCCACTCACTATACTTACTAAACTTAATTCACTTGTAATTGGTTAGCTCTAACTTTTATTGCTATTTCTACTTCTAAATTTCCTAGCTATTGTTTAATAATTACATTACTTTAGTTAAATCTCGTTTACCACTCACTATATTTACTAAACATAATTCAATATATATCTATATTAATCTTGGTGAGCAATTTCGACGACGGGCTGAAGAGTTTAAATCGATTACATCCACGCCAGTGTTCAACTGGTAATTTCATCGACCACGAAAGGCTGAAAGACAAAGTCAACCCGGACGGCATTTGAACTCAGAAGGTAACGTCTCAGCATTTTTTTTTCCGGCGCGGAAACGATTCTACCTGATCGCCACCTTCGTGTAAGAATGTATCGCTGTCATGTTTTGTGTGGTGTTGTTTGTAGGTGTAATTGTAATTATGATGGTACATTAGCAAGGCTCACCCATACGCGGATCTAAAGCGAAAGCTGACGCACCGACACAACTACACGCATGGACAAAAACAACACAAATACAAGTGTAGGGTAATGTGTGTAAGAAGTATGGAGTGCCACCTAGCTCCCCATACAAGCGCAAGAAATTTGGGAAGCTTCCCTGTTGTGTTCCAATGCAGAAGAGACACTAAAGCCAACGCTGAATTAACCATTAAGCAAAATAAGCACGTGCGTAGGGCATCAAGGGACGAGGGCACCACATAAATGTAATTGGTTTACGGCACGAAAGTAGTCACTTTAAACTTGCTAGAATAACATTCATAATGCCTTATCTCTTCTTTGTATAGAAGCAGAGGTAAAATTAATTTTAACGATATCATTGGAGACTTTGCAACTAAAAAAAACACAAAAAAACGAGAAAACTTTTCAAATAAAGATAAAATGGAAGCATACAAAAATAAACTTTATTTTGCATCGTATGGTTTATTATTGTTTTTTTGTTTGTTTACATTTTGAACCATTTACATATACTTGAGGGCACCAAAACCTTTTAAGTGCTTAGGGCTTCTATGGGTCTTAATTCGGGCCTGACGAAAGCTATCAGCAATAGTACACGCTCCTGGCCTTTCTATATAGGGTAACGTGTGGCCATGTTCACAATCTGTGATGCGTTGCTAGATAGAAACATCTGCGATGCGGAGTTTATCATAAAATAGAGATTTTCAAGACGAAATTAACCAGTCTCTTAAACTGTTTGAAAGTCCGGTTGGAAATTCTGATCACACGTGCAGGCGTCTTATAAAAAATATGACAGCTGTGGTAGAAGGCGGTGATTTTCGGCGTACGCTTGGATTGTGTAAGGCCAGGCAATAGGAGAGGATGGTGTAAAAGTTTTGCGAACTTGCTTTCTCAGTTGCAACCCTCTAATGGAATGGGAAAGGATTTCGTAAATTCACAAATATAAATATAGAGTAACCGCATCAAACCTTCCAAAATCGATTTAGTTTGGGTATTTGTTAG
>NC_043000.1:566433-573933 GCF_006345805.1 Octopus sinensis
GTGATAGACAGGCAGAGAAAGGACATCTATGGAGAAGTGCTTCTTCCGCAATAAACATCGTCAATACACCTGGCATATTCCTAAATGCCTAGATGCAAACTCTGACCAACAAGTTGGAACACACACACACCAACATGCATACACACACATACACAGACAAACATATATAAATACAAAAGTATGTATTTATTTATGTATGACTCTATGTATGTATATATGTATGTGTGGAGGCGCAATGGCTCAGTGGTTAGGGCAGCGGACTCGCGGTCATAGGATCGCGGCTTCGATTCCCAGACCGGGCGTTGTGAGTGTTTATTGAGCGAAAACACCTAAAATAAAGCTCCACGAGGCTCTGGCAGAGGGTCGTGGTGATCCCTGCTGTACTCTTTCACCACAACTTTCTCTCGCTCTTACTTCCTGTTTCTGTTGTACCTGTATTTCAAAGGGCCGGCCTTGTCACTCTCTGTGTCACGCTGAATATCCCCGAGAACTACGTTAAGGGTACACGTGTCTGTGGAATGCTCAGCCACTTACACGTTAATTTCAAGAGCAGGCTGTTCCGTTGATTCGGATCAACCGGAACCCTCGTCGTCGTAATCGACGGAGTGCTTCAAAAAAAAATATGTATGTGTGTATATTATGTGTATATGATAAAGCTCTTTTGTAAACATGTCGCATTTAGCACCGAAAATATTAATGAAACATACTGGTGTAATTGAAATACGTACTGTAAAATAGATAAGACGACAGACTGGTATAAATAATATCGGACAAGTGTCTTCTACTATAGCCTCGGGTCGACCAAAGCCTTGTGTGTGCATTTGGTAGATGGAAACTGTAAGAAGCCCGTCGTGTATATGTATATATATATGTATGTGTGTGTGTATATGTTTGTGTTTGTCCCCCCCAACATCGCTTGACAACCGATGCTGGTGTTTACGTCCCCGTAACTTAGCGGTTCGGCCTAAGTAAGCGATAGAATAAGTACTAGGCTTACAAAGAATAAGTCCTGGGGTCGATTTGCTCGATTAAGGGTGGTGCTCCAGCATGGCCGCAGTCAAATGACTGAAACAGGTAAAAGAGTAAAAGAGTAAAAGAGCACCACTGCCGAAGATCTTGTGATGCAATACAGAGCTTGGAAATTAAAGATCATACCAGCTGCGTTCTTTATACCAACACATTTAACATAATATAATAAATAACATTACAAATTCTGCATGAAAACCATTAGAATAATTGGTAAAATTATACGTTGTATGTTAGTTCCATTAAAGCGGCCGATACTTAAGTGACATCAGTATACGTTTAGCTACACCATTCGACAACATGTCATGCACATTATGGTAACTGACAGAAGTTTTTATTATTTGAAACTCATTGACAAAATTTTAATGGCCAAAATTGTATTGTTTATTTGTGTGTTTAACATCATTCTGCTAGAGAGTGTTTTGTTCGTTATAGGATAATTTAGTGGATGGAACATCCTAAAAGTTAATCTACTTGTGCTCGAAAGTTTTATACATATAAGGAATGGTTGTTGCCACCTCAACAACTTACTCTTTTTAACCCCAGGAGGACACCTACTCCAACTGGTTAACGACGATAACTGTGTTCGTTATACATTGCAAACAAGGGAGCGAACAATTCCCATTCAGCGGCGACGAGACCAGCAGACCAGAACAGGTTTCAGGGTCTTATTCTTCCTCAGTACTGGACACCTGTCTGCTAGACATGGCAGCCGTTCTCAATATATAAATAAACAAGCGACACTCAAACACTGATTTTGCAAGTGGAAAATTTTAGAACTTCTAATAACAGTTGTTTTACAATCACTTATGTTGTTTCAATGTCTATAAAAGCAATTACGCACTTTATAAAATGACACAGAAAAATAGAAGAGAAATTCTGGAAACTATATTCATATTGCAATTCAATGCTGGAATTAACAAGAAAACACTCTCATTAAAATATTTGCTTCAAATTTTGGCACAAAACCAGCAATTTTACATGTAATTATTTTATCGACCTCCGAAAGGATAGAAGGCAATGGCAATGACGACTTCGGTGGAATTTGAACTCAAAACGAAATTTTTGAAACCTTAACAATACAAATAAGTTATAATTTGTAAAGCTCAAAAGAGTTTTTGGTCTTTACAACTTATAACTTATTTGTATTGTTATGTCTTTGAACTCAAAGAAATGACCCTAAGCCTTTCGTCCGGCGTGCCGACGTTTCTTATTTCTTTACTGCCCACAAGGGGCTACACACAGAGGGGACAAACAAGGACAGACAAACGGATTAAGTCGATTATATCAACCCCAGTGCGTAACTGGTACTTCTTTAATCGACTCCGAAAGGATGAAAGGCAAAGTCAACCTCGGCGGAATTTGAACTCGGAATGTAGCGGCAGACGAAATGCCCCTAAGCATTTTGCCCAGTGTGTTAACGAATCTGCCGGCTTGCCACCGTAGACATACACACACGCACATAAAAACGCGCGCGCGCGCATGCATTAGGGCATTTGTTTCAAATTTTACAACAGGGCCAGCAATTTCGTGGGAGGGAATAAGTTAATTAAATCCACCCCAGTGATGTTAGTTATTTTATCAATCCCGAAAAGACAAATGGCATAACTGACCTCGCGGAATTTGAACTCTGACGGACGAAAGCTACTAAGAATTTTGTCCGCTGTCAAACCAGGACAAACACAAAACGCACACATTAAAATATTCTTTTCTACTCTAAGCACAAAGCTCGAAATTTTGGGGGAGAGGGCCAGTCGATTAGATCGACCCCAGTACGGTATTGGAACTTAATTTATTGACCCTGAAAGGATGAAAGGCAAAGTCGGCCTCGACGAAATCTGAACTCAGAACGTAAAGACAGAGAAAATACCGCTGAGAATTTCGCCCGGCGTGCTAACGCTTATTATTTCTTTACTGCCCACAATGGGTTATACACAGAGGGGACAAACAAGGACAGACAAACGGATTAAGTCGATTATACCGATCCCAGTGCGTAACTGGTACTTATTTAATCGACCCCGAAAGGATGATAAGCAAAGTCGACCTCGGCGGAATTTGAACTCAGAACGTAACGGCAGACGAAATACCCTTAAGCATTTCGCACAGCGTGCTAACGATTCTACCAGATCGGCGCCTTTAAAAGCCAAATATATTGAACGGAATTCATGATGATGAAAATTTGAAGAGCAAGAAACGTCGGAAATAGATTTAGGAAATCAGTTGTCCTAAATCAAGGGTAAAAAGCTAATAATAAAATAAGAAAGGTCACAGATATTAAAAAAAATTTGAACGCAGTCGTGTATTTCACGATACATACATAAAATAAAAACCAACTAATCACATTGTGTGTGTATGTATATATATATATATATATATATATATAGTCAATTCCAGGAACTTAGATCCAAATTAGGAATTATATAATCCCCAAAAGTCCACTGGTTAATCACTATCATATAATGCAAAATTCTCTGTGATGTGTTAAGGATTATTGTAGTAATACATATTATTAATATTGAAAGAATCAAAATGGAGAAAATGCATGTATGTATAATTAATTTGTATGCTATGAAGATGCTGAAATTTTTGAAACCTTAACAATACAAATAAGTTATAATTTGTAAAGCTCAAAAGAGTTTTTGGTCTTTACAACTTATAACTTATTTGTATTGTTATGTCTTTTAAAAATTTCAGCATCTTTATGGCATACAAATGAATTGTTCATACATCCATTTTTCTCCATTTACTTTCTTCCTTCATATATATATATATATATATATATGTGTGTGTGTGTGTGTGTGTGTGTGTGTGTGTGTGTGTCTATATGCATTTAACAAGTCAACATCGGCTTCTTCTGTCTTCCGCAAGCCGATCTTCTGAATGCGTTCTAACGAATTTTTCCACCGTCTAGGCTTTAAAAAAGCCCTTATTGTTGGTTTCCTTGTCCTGTTTTTATTCTTTATTTGTACTGTTTTTTTTCTTCATTTATATTGCTTTTACGTCCTGTTCTTGTCACTTTTTTTTACCCCTCTGCAAAAGAATTTTATTTTATTCATTTTGCAGGAAGGACTGTTTCGGCGGATCGTGTTCTGCCCTTACCTTCGAAACACGCATGGAGTCGAAACAGGGGCAGCTGATGAAGGGGAATATTCCTTGTATTGTTTGTCTTGTACTCTGTTTGTTCGTTGTTAAAAAAAAGTCCGTTTCCTTGTTTGATTTTATGTCTTCGTTTCTCGTTGTGTTCTACGTTTATTTGTGGTGTCCTGTACTCATATATGCATCTATATATACATATAGGTGTAGGTATGTACATACATGTATGCGTGTATGCATATGTTTTATTTATTAAATTGTATATATATATATATAATATATATATATGCATACATACATGCATGCCCACATCCTTAGTTTTACATGGATGTGTACCTACCACACATACATGTCTATACAAACATACACACATGCATATACATACATACATGCATACACACACACACACTCACATATATATATGAATACAGACTCAACCATAAACCCATATATATATATGTCTGTATGTATATATATATGTACATATATATATACACACACGCACACACATACACGCAGCTATATACACACGCATATATACACACACATTACCCGAGCATGGATTTAGATACAAGCACATATACGCCCACATACACATATAGAAAAACTCACATATGAATGCATACATAGATGCATACCTAACTACAAACACACATTCTTACCAAAGAGAAGCGTCGAACAATAGACAAAAGATTAATTAAAAAACAACGAGAGCTTATCACATTTCTAAAGTAAATCTTCTTATTCTGACGGAGGGCCAGGTTTAGCAGGATATCTTTTAATAAACACGAAGAACTAGCGTGTGTATTCAGATCGTCTATGTATGTTAACTGTCATCAGCGTCGGGTGTGGTGTTTCAGGAGCTATGCCGACAGAGACACGCCATTAACTTCTTGCTCAAAGTAAGGCGCCGCGCTTTTAGGAAGAGTCGCTAGGCCCTACCAAAATACACTTCTATCTATCTATCTATCTATCTATCTATCTATCTATCTATCTATCTATCTATTTGTCTGGCTGTCTGTCCGTCTGTCTGTCTGTCTGTCTGTCTGTCTGTCTGTGTGCCTGTGTGTCTGTCTGCCTGTCTGATTGTCTCTCAGTTTCCCTTACTCTCTTATTCACTCTCTCTGTATATATAAAAATAATAATAATAATAATAATAATAATAATAACAATAATAATAATAATAATGATGATGATGATGATGATGATGATGATGATGATGATGATGATGATGATGGTGGTGGTGGTGGTGGTGACGATGGTGATGGTGATGGTGATGATGATGGTGATGGTGATGATGATGGTGATGGTGATGATGATGATGATGATGACAGTAATAATAATACTTTACCCTGATGCAGTACCAGACAATGCCTCTCATGGCTTCTGATCTTAACTGATTGGAAGTGTTATCATGTACATTGTTTTGTCTTGGTATAAACAATGGGCTACAGCAAATATTCTGCTCAATACCACAGATTTGCTTGTCAGTTATTTGACCTTAACCAGTTGAGCATGTCCCTTAGTGGCGGACGATATGTACATCTCTGACCACGAGCAGAAGTAGATTAAATCTAATAATCTATCCGATAGAAATGCATGAACTATTGTGGTGGTGCCATGAAGTAAACATGCTTCAGGTACACTCGTTTACTCATACAAACGTAACTGAGATGGAGTATATCATAAATAACAGTGACAAACGAAATATACACCACCGGAAGTTGTTGTTGACAAACAGCGGCAGTAATTTTATTCAGCTGAATATACGCCGCCATTGATTGGTTGAAATTACTACTTTAACACGAAATAACTTCGAAAATACAAACTTTTCTCAACAACGCTAAAAGATGTTTTATATGACACATCCTTCCGAAGTTTGAAAGAACTTCTTTCGAAGTTTGAAAGAATAAATTCTAGGCTTACAAAAAATAAGTCCTAGGAGCAATTTCTTCGACTAAAACCCTTTAAGGCGGTGCTCCAGCATGGTCACAGTTAAATGTATGAAAAAAGTAAAAGACTTAAAAAAAATAATTTAATTAATAATAACGGTTTGAAAAACTCTGTCCTCAACTGTTTGTTTACTTCAAGTTTTGTGATGTCACATACCAAAACATCACTTCTTCCCATTTTGTTTTGGCTGTAATTTGCCCAACTTCAACTATTTCATTTCAGTGAATTAAGTAAAAGTAACGCATGCATCAGTAAAATGCATTGAATACTTTTAATGATACGCAAAATCCCTTATCTTATGACTAAGGTTACCCTGTTTATACACACATGCACGCATACACAAAATATATTCGTATATATACATATAGAAACACATGCACACACCTACCCACACGCGCACGCAAACACACAAACACACACACACACATATATACATATATGCACACACACGTGTGTGCGTGACTGTAAGTTACTCAACTGATAATAAATAGATGTTTTTTCTTTTTAAATACGATTGCACAATTGTCTTCTTTGTTTCAATTCCTTTCAAGATTACAGCGTTTGTAGTCTGTCAGCATTTCATTCAGTTTTATAATATTTATCTAAACTATAAAATATGTGTACAGATACATCATACATTTTCTTGCCTTTAAATTATCATTTACGAGACAACAATTTTATTACTATATCTGCATATATTTTTGTTCATCATATTTCTTTCAAATTGTTACGAATTTATATTCTAAATGTAAAAGGCTTTATTCTATTTGATAATATTAAAGTCCAAGATATTTAATACACAATCATACGCACACAAACATGCATAACATTTGCAAAGAACCTAAGATTAGATTATTGGATTTAATAGGGATGTGAACTGTATTGCTTAAAAGCGAACAGGAACTTATATATATTTATATATGATCTAATGTATAAAACGATAACAAAGACACAAGCAAAGTTTCAAATACACAATGTTCTTTAGAAAATGTCGTTAAGGCTTATGCTTTATGTAGCATATAACACTCTGGTGAAATTCCCTATTTACTGTGAGAAGGGAAAAGGAATTAAAGGAAACGTATTAATGTACAAGAAAAAAGTATTTGGGTGTGTTAAGCAAATTATTACCTTTTCAGAAATTTAATAGGTTCTAAATATGAGATTCATTTAACTTGTCGGTTAAGTAATTGGATGTTGGGGTATAAAACAGAGTTGTAATGGTTCTAAATATTTGCTCAGGGTTTAGCATTTTTATTTACGGATATTAAGAACTTTTAATGATTTTCTGAGTATTTTTTTTTGCCCTTTTTAAGCCTAGCCGGGCTCATGGGCCTGGTTTCCCGATTTCTGTGGCGTATGTGTTTCCCCCAGCTGGACGGGACGCCAGTCCATCGCAGTGTTACTCAAGAAACAGGAAGAGAGAGTGAG
>NC_043000.1:578933-588933 GCF_006345805.1 Octopus sinensis
TGCGCTCGGATATTTTAATTTAAAAGGATAATGGAAGCAAAATTTAATTTTCATTGCAATGATTGGCTGTGTCACTTCAATGTCTTTGACCAGCTTTACTGATCCCTAATACTTCAAATGTACAAAGAACAGGGTTGAAAGGGGAACTAAGGGATTGACATAATTTTCATGCAGCACTAAGCTCATGCTTCGTTTATATTTTAATCCGACTTAATCAACTTGCCTCCTATTCTGTATAATCGAGTACAAAGGATTATATTAACAGTGAAATTCATGTGACTAATATATTTCTAATATATATATATAGGCGCAGGCGTGGGCGTGTGTTGAGAAGTTTGCGTTCCAACTACATGGTTCCGGTTTCAGTCCCACTGCGAGATACCTTGGGAGAAAAAAACCATGCCTTGCTTAACCAATTCTCTACTACATCTGGCAAATTAATCCAGGTATTTATTCGAAACAAATTTCCAAAGAGCAATATAATTCTTCCTGGCGTTTATAGCGCATGTTCCATTACTTTTGATATCGTCACTTGACTCAAAGATAATTGATTGCTGTAAGATTTTGATGACATTTAATTAATTGCATATAAGAAGGTGACATATTAGGAAAACCATAGAATAATATTAATACAGTCGACGCAATTTTGGTGTATTAATCCTTTATTTCCCAAAACTACAAACCTACACAAGCATCGATTATATATATATATATTGTTATATTTCGGAATGGTCATATTGCCAGTTTAGCCAATAAAAACACACGCACTATATATTTGGTGTTATTTTGCTTCAGTGATATTTATTTTTTACATTAATCTTAATCTTATTTCGGCCAAAGTTCTTTCGTCACACACACTGAAGCAAAATGACACCAAATATATAGTGCGTGTGTTTTTATTGGCTAAACTGGCAATATAACCATTCCGAAATATAACAATATCTGTTTCAACACACGACTTCACATAAAAAATCTTGCACAACAAATATTTAAACGTATATATATATATATATATGCCTTCGTCTTTTGTTTATTTTCATAAAGCTTCCCGTTATATATATATATATATATATATATGTAATATTAATTAGAGACAAAACCACTATTTTGCAAAACAAACAAGGAAACACTTAATCAATACATAAAATTTTAATAAAAACATAAAATTTTAATTTTATGTATTGATTAAGTCTTTCCTTGTTTGTTCTGCAAAATAGTGGTTTTGTCTCTAATTAATATTATATAATATTTTACTATAAAATTGGATTTAATCCTAATTCTGATTTTTTCCCTGTAAATTTGGATTTATTCCCTAATATTTATTATATATATATATATATATATAAACACAAACAGACACAAGTAATTATATATCTATATCTATATAAGTATATATATATATACTTTATATATTTACTGGTATATTTTGTTACTGTTTATATTTTTTTTACTGTTTATTTTTTTACTGTTTATATTTTTGTACTGTCGTTACTGTCCTGTTTTTTTACCATTTTTTTACCATTTTTTACCCCTCTGCGAAAAGATCTCAGAATTTTAATTGATTTGCTTTTCGCAGGAAGGAAAGTTTCTTGTCGAAGATACGTCTCGCTTTTATCCTTCGAAACGTAGAGTAGATGAAACCTTAGCGACTGAAGAAGGGGTTTTTTCGTTGTGTTAATTGTCCTGTACCCCATTTTTTGTTGTTTTTAAAAAAATGTCCAGTTCCTTTGGTTTGTGTCTATGTTTTCGTTTCTCTTTGTGTTCGACGTCCCTTTGGTGTCCTGTACTCATATATGCGTGTATATGTACATGTAGAGGTAGGTACGTACATATATGTTTATATATATGCATATGTTTTATTTCATTTATTAATATATATATATATATATATATATATATATGCGCAGACGTGTCTCTGTGGTAAGTTTACTTCCCAACCACATGCTTCCAGGTTCAATCCCACTGCGTGGCACCTTGAGTGTCTTCTACTGTAGCTTCGAGCTTGTGAGTGTATTTGGTAGACAGAAGCTGAAAAAAGCCCATTATATAAATATATACATATATTCCCGCGCGCGCGCGCATCTATGTGTTTCTGTTTGTCACACACTGCCTCCCCACAACCGGTATTGGTGCGTTTACGTCCCCGTAAATAAGCGGTTCGGTAAAAAGGGACGATAGAAAAAGTACAAGTATTAAACAGAAAATAAGTACTGGGGTCGATTAGTTTGACTAAAATTCCTTAAGGTGATGCTCCAGCATGACCGCAGTCTAATGACTGAAACGAGTAAAAGATTAAAGGATAAAAGATATATGTATATATATATATATATATATATATATGAATTATAAATATGTGTATATATATGTGTGTATGTATATATATATATATATAAATATATATATATATTTAAAACGAATAAACGAACATTAAAAATTACAATAATACATACACACGCAGAGTGTGTGTATAATAATACACACACGCGCGGGAATATATATATACATACATATATAGTATGTATATATAGTATATACATACTATATATACATGTAAATATATAAAAAATAGGATGG
Source organism: Octopus sinensis (assembly GCF_006345805.1). NCBI lineage: Eukaryota > Metazoa > Mollusca > Cephalopoda > Octopoda > Octopodidae > Octopus > Octopus sinensis. The sequence continues at coordinate 581,508 of NC_043000.1, forward strand.
ATACTATTGATATGTTATATAGACTCATAGGGACAGTTTGCCTCTTTCCGTGACGCATCTGCTTAAGCAAATTTAAATTTGATATTTGTTTAATATAGTGTGTGTAGGGCAAGGTGCTTAGCTTTGGTTTGGAAAAAGATCAGTAAATTGGAATGGCTTTGGAACAAAAGATTACGGAAAGTCGATATTCTACCTGAACTTTATATAGTTTTCTCATCATACCCTTTAAGTTAAAATCCCATGACGGATAACTTTTGTCCCTGAAAAGAAATATTTATATTTAGATAATGTATAAATATTTGAGTGTATATGACTAAATGCCAACACCGGCTAGGGTGGCAAATTCTAACGAGAAAAGTAGCACCATTGTGCATACAGCATTTCATGGGGAACCCTTCTTTCATCAAAACCTACGACACCCGATTTCTTTCAAAAGACAGAGAGAACTTCAGTATTAGATTCGTCTTTTATATGTGAACCTCGGAGGGATGGAAAACTAAGTTTTCTTCGGCAGAATTCGAACTCATTGCACAGAGAGTTGGAATAACAACTGTAATCGCTGTCTTATTTCAACATTGTACGATTGCAATTCTTTTTACTATAGACACCAGGGCTGAAATTTGGGTGAAGGAGACAAGGGGATTACATCGATACCTGTGCTTAACTAGTAACTATGTTTTTGCCCCCTGAAAAGAATGGAAGGCAAAGTCAACCTGTGTGGAATTTGAACTCAGAACGAAAAGCCCGCAAAAATTGCTACTATTTTATCTGTTATGATAACGAATCTGCCAGTTATTGAAATAAATATCATTAATATAATCCTTTCTACCTTAGGCACAAGGCCTGAAGTTTGGTGGGAGGGGCCAGTCGATTAGATTGACCCTAGTACGCAGCTGGCACTTAGTTTATCGACCCCGAAAGGATGAAGGCAAAGTCGACCTCGGCAGAATTTGAACTCAAAACGTAGCGAAGAATGAAAAGCCGCGAAGCATTTTGCCAGCTCGCCGCCTCAGATGGGATGAAATATTAAAATTCATTTTAACTAAGAATTGAAACCGTAATGTTCACTCGGCTGGATAGTAACTAAATTGCAACCTCGTAAGGACAACAGCAGATAACGTATATCTATCGGTGTCTTGTCAGTCAACAGTCAGCTAATTAAATTATTATAAAACATGAGCTTCATACAAGCATTGTTTTCTTGGTTGATTTAAAGGAAACATAAAACTCCAAAATAAAGAAAGCCTAGAATTAGTTCGCTCACGTCGTCTCAGGATTATCCACTTACTGTTGATATACAATGATAATCTTTCTTTTTCTACAATAAAACTCAAGAACTTATCTCACTGTACATACAGGATCTGAAGCAAGTAAAACGTCAGCCCTGTCAACCCCAGTATTATCGTGTTTTAAGTGCACAGTCAGACTTGGATTTTTCGAAAATCTGCAATATATGGATCTACAGCCCCAACAAGTTTCTCTTTCTCCCTCTTTGTCTGTCTACATACATACATATATATTTACATATATATATATATATATATATATATATATCTACATATATATATATATTATATATATATATATATATATATATATATAATATATATATATATATGTATATATGTATATATGTATATATATGGACACGTGGGAGGTAACAGCTGCTGACCGCTCTGCCTGGCGTCGGACAGTGAGGAAAGGCGTTTCCATGACTGAGGAAAGGAGAGCACAGCTGTGGTCGGACAGGCGGGACAGGAGGAGGACAACTGCAGCAACACCCCACACGTACCCATCGATGTTCGTGTGCAGCAACTGTACCAGGGACTGCCACTCTAGAATTGGACTGTTCAGTCACAGCAGACGCTGCTCATCATCAAAGTAGGCTCCACCCTTGGCGCGACCCATTGTCTATCAAGACAGACGGGAAGAAGAGAATATATATATATATATATATATATATATATATGTATATATGTATATATATATATAAATTAACAGCGGATCTTTAAGCAATCCAGAGAAGATTCACAAAGAAGATCGTCTCTTTGCAACTGCAGCAACACCCCACACGTACCCATCGATGTTCGTGTGCAGCAACTGTACCAGGACTGCCACTCTAGAATTGGACTGTTCAGTCACAGCAGACGCTGCTCGTCAAGACAGACGGGAAGAAGAGAAGATATATATATATATATATATGTATATATGTATATATATATATATATATATATATATACATATATACATATATATATATATATATATATATATATCTTCTCTTCTTCCCGTCTGTCTTGATAGACAATGGGTCGCGCCAAGGGTGGGGCCTACTTTGATGATGAGCAGCGTCTGCTGTGACTGAACAGTCCAATTCTAGAGTGGCAGTCCCTGGTACAGTTGCTGCACACGAACATCGATGGGTACGTGTGGGGTGTTGCTGCAGTTGCAAAGAGACGATCTTCTTTGTGAATCTTCTCTGGATTGCTTAAAGATCCGCTGTTAATTTTACACTGGTGGGTGATCATAGCTGTGAGCAGTAATCCAGGCGACTGAGGACGAATGCCTGCCAGAGGACCATCATGGTTTCCTTATCTCTGGTTCTGAATGTTCTTAGGATCCACCCAGCCAGTCGTCTGCACTTTGTCGCCATCCTGGTAATGTGCACTTGGAAAGAGGTATCATCACTCATGTCGATACCCAGGACCCTCATAGACTTAGGCTCTGGGATTGAAATTCCCTGTGGACCGGTGTATCCTGTGAGTTTAATATTCAGTTTTGGATGCTGGTAGCGCAGGGCCTGGAGTTTTTCAGCATTAAATTGCGTATTATTATCCTCAGCCCATCTGTAGATTGAGTCCAACTCCTGCTGCAGGTGTCCAACATCGCTGGGGTTCTGTATTTTCTGCGAGACTTTCGTATCGTCTGCATAGTTGGCCAGAGTGGCTATTCGGGCATTTGAGGGCATATCTGAGAGGGCCACTATAAAAAGCATTGGTCCCAAGACAGTGCCCTGTGGAACACCGCTCACTATTTGTGTTTCATAGAGGTGGCTACATTAACCACTACTGCCTGACTCCTATCTTTCAGGAAGTCATGCAACCACACTCCAAGTTTTCCAGCTATGTATATATATACATATATATATATATATATATATATATATATATTATATATATATATATATATATATAATATAATATTATATAGTATATATATAATGTATATATATATATGTATATATTATAATGTATATATATATATGTATATATATATAATGTATATATATATATGTATATATATATATATTGTATATATATATATATGTATATTATATATATATATATATATACATATAATATGACATGGTTCAGACCATGACATGGTTCTCTGTAACTGAATTCCCCCAGCCGAAAGCTAATCCTAGTGACCTTCCTCCAGCCCACCCATTTGACAACATGGATCTCCATAAAGCCAACTGGGATGCAATCAGGAACGAGCTATCAAATGTTGACTGGTCCTTTACACATACACACATCCCACCAACCATAAAACATCTTGGCAGATCTTTGTAGACACCGTCACAGACATATGTGCAAAACACTCCCCACCAAGACCTGTGAACAAAAAGTGCAGAATCCCCAAACAAAAAACCAAACCATATCAGAAAAATAAAAAGAACAAACAAAAAAATTAACAAACTAAAGTACTGCCAACAGCAACACACACATTCGACGGCTATCGCACTGCTTGAATCCAAAAATATAACCTCCAACAATGCATGAAGACCCTCATCAATAACCAAAGATCAGCTGAGGAGAAGTGGGCCATTGAAAAATCAAACTCAACCCCAAAGTGTTCTTTTCATTTGCGAGGAAACGCAGGGTCACTGTCTCCACTGTAGGCCCTCTAATTGACGAAACTGGCACTCTCCAAGATAATGCCAAATCCATGGCCGAGATACTGCAGAAACAATACTGCTCTGTTTTCAGCAATCCTGATATGGCCGATCTGGGCTGTATCAGTGATGTCAACCCCCAACCACTATATCGGACATACGTTTAGTGCCCCTGATGTCTTAGCGGCGATAAACGAAATAAAACACAATTCAGCAGTAGGCCCCGATAGGTTCCCTGCTTGTGTCCTGAGGTGTGTCGACACCACTTGCATCTCCCCTGCTAATCTGTGGAGAAACTCACTGGATGCTGGCTATATTCCAAAAAACCTTCTGTCCCAGTCTGTTGTCCCAGTTTTCAAAAAGGGAAACAAGTCCCTTGCAGTGAATTACCGTCCGATCTCACTCACCTCTCATATCATCAAGGTATTTGAGAGGGTGGTGAGATCTCGAATAACCCAATTTCTGGAAAGCAACAGACGGCTGATCTCCAACCAACATGGGTTCCGTAATGGAAGGGATGCCTAACGCAGCTCCTGCATCACTTTGAGGACATTTTGAGAGCTTTGGGAGAGGGCTCCAGCACCGATGTCATCTACCTTGATTTCAGTAAGGCCTTCGACAGGGTCGATCACAAGATCCTATTGAAAAAACTATCCAACATTGGTGTCTCTGGAAAGTTACTGAAATGGATTAAGTGTTTCCTGACAGACAGATCTCAACATGTTGTAGTTGAAGGGGTAAAATCAAGCCCAGCCAAAGTCAGTAGTGGCGTTCCGCAAGGCACTGTGCTGGGCCCACTTCTTTTCATCATTTACATTAATGACATTAATGACATCATCAAGCACAGCAACATAAAAATCTTTGCAGATGACTCCAAGCTACAGAAGGTCATAATGAGGCGAGTGACCGGACATGCCTTCAGTCAGATCTACTGGCTGTTATCCAATGGCAGAAAAAAACAATATGCTGATGAACGAGGATAAATTTGAGCTAATCCACTTTGGAAAAGAGGATGCCCTGAAACTCTCCCATACTCCCTTCCTTCAGGTGAAACTCTCGCGGCGTCCAACAACATCAGAGACTTGGGAGTAATTGTGGACAACAACGTAAGCTGGGCCACTCATATAAACACCAAAATTGACATGGCCCGCAGATGTGTTCCTGGATTCTCAGAACTTTCCAGTCGAGAGATATCCACACCATTATCCTTCTCTTCTCCACTTTTGCCCGACCCCACCTTGAATACTGTTGTCCACTGTGGTCTCCCCACACAATACAAGGTATCATAAAAGTTGAAGCACCTCAAAGGGCAATCACAAAAGATAGATGGCATGACAGGCCTCGACTATTGGGGTCGACTAGAAAAGCTAAAACTCTATTCTCTCCAACGTCGTCGTGAGCGCTACATCATCTGCATGATGTGGAAAATATCCATCAGCATTGCCCAAATGATGTTGGCATCACCTTTAAGGTACATCCAAGGCTTGGCCCCGTGCCATCCGCCCAAAACAAAAATCGCACTCTCATCTCATAACAACAATACGGCACAATTATTTCACCTCAATTGGCCCCGCTCTCTTTAACATTACACCAAAACACATTAAAACAGAAACTGACCCTATAGGGTTCAAGAAGTCTTTGGACAGATTCCTTCAAGAAATCCCGGATAAACCCCCTACACCCGGATATGTCTCTGTAAACAATAACTCTCTACTTGAGTGGGCCATAGTGCCCAAATTCTGACTTGAAAGACTTCACCAGGTGGTGCTATTAAGTTAGACATGGCCGAAACCTATCAAAGTATATATATATATATATATATATATATTATATACATATATATATATATATATATATACATATATATATATATATATATTATATACATGTACATATATATGTATATATATACATACATATATATCATATATATATACACACACAACATATATTATATATATATATATATATATATATATATATTATAATATATGTTGTGTGTGTGTGTGTGTGTTGTGTGTATGTGGTGAGAATTTAGAAAAAACAAATGACGAAAACGTGTGTGTAAACAACAAACAGATGTATTAGGTTAACACTCGGGAAGTGAGAGAGTCTTTTACGTTTCGAGCCTACGCTCTTAGACAGAAAGGTACACAGAAATAAACAAGGAGAGAAAATAAGAAAAGGTTTAGTGGCCAGCAATCAGAGGGGTTACACAATTAATTTATCGACTCCGAAAGGATGAAAGGCAAAGTTGACATCAGCGGAATTTGAACTCAGAACGTAGCGGCTGACGAAATACCGCTTAGCATTTTGCTCGGCATGCAAACGATTCTGCCAGCTCACCAACTAAGCATCAATTAATATTTTGGGTTCAGATTTTGCGCAAGGCCAGTGATATTGCGGTAGTGGATAAGTCGATTGCATCAACCCCAGTGTTCAACTGGTACCTATTTTATCAACCCCGAAAAGAAAAGAAAGAAAAACATGAGAGGATAAGTCGACCTCGCCGGCATATGAACTCAGAACATTAAGTCGAAGAAATGCCGCTAAGCATTTTCCCAGAGTACTAACGATTCTGCCAAGCTCGGCACTTTCCAGCACCAATCAACATTATCAATTCAATGAGGAAGCTGGATTGACAGAGTCGTTAAACTATCAAGTAAAATGCTGCATTGAGTTTAGTTATGGTTTCTTACGTAGTGAGTTCAAGTCTCGTTGCGTTCAATATTGCTTCTTTCATCGTTAAATTATAATACAAATCAAGGTTCCCCTGATCGAGTTGAGTTTTGTTCAATGTCATTCCAGCCGTGACCATTCTGTTTTACTGTAAGCTTATACCGCTCTCGGAAATATTAGCCAAATAATTATTCGGAGACAAGTAGATGCAGCTGTTTTGACGCTAATGATTTGGCAAGGCTTACTAGACATGCAACCTATTTTTGTGATAGTACAATTTGGCACTAGAGGAAACCACACTCTCATACACATACACGCAGAAATATACAAATATAGACAGTATATAAGGAGTGAGAGAGAAAGAAAGAGAAAGTTTTACACATACACACACATATTTAAGATGCTCAAATGCATAAACACATATACACTCACTCACACACACAGCGTGAGAGAAAGAGAGAAAGAGAGAGAGTAGGTCAAATAAGTCAGCGTCGAGCCAGCGATGCCAAAACGGCTTGAATTATTCTTAAGTCTCTAAAGATACGATACGAAGAACATTTGACTACTAGCTCTCGCAGAGGAGGATAATTATTCCTAACATAGCGGAGATTTATCATGAAATAGTATAACTATAAGAAAAATTCAACCAACGAATTATAAGTGAAATATCTGCCGGCTTTGGCAACATGTCCGCTCATGTATTGGCATAAAGTTTAAAAGCATGTGCCATTGCTTTGTACGCGTGCTTGTCAAATGTTAACGTTTTTCAAGATACACTAATGTCCTTTCACAAATCTTATAAATGCTTTTATTTTTCTTGTTAGTGTTTTTCCTGTATTTGTTATTATT
>NC_043000.1:596433-598933 GCF_006345805.1 Octopus sinensis
GTAGTAGTATTGGCGGCGGAGGTGGTGTTGGTCGTAACGGTAGTGGTACTGTGGTTGTTGTGTTGGTGGTGATGGTGGCGGTAGCGCATGTTGATAGAAACTAGTGGTAGTATTTGAATGTGACGGTGGTGATAGTAGTTGAAGTAGTAGAGGTTGTGGTGGTGGTGGGGTGTTGATGGTGGTGGTGGTGGTGATGATGGTGGTGGTGGTGGTAGTGGTAGTAGTAGTAGTAGTAGTAGTAGTAGCAACAGCGGCGGTTGTGGCTGGTGGTCATGATAGAAGTGTGCTGACGGAGACAAGGTGACAGCAATGATGTTGGGACTGATAGTATACGACCGACGAGGTGGGGATGGGGGGGGACCGGGGGAACGGACTGAAAGAATGATAGCCCCTGGGGCTGGGAGGGACGAAAACGGATGATGGATGTTTTAGTTGTGATGGCGGGGGTTGACTTGTAATGGATGAGGGTACAAAACTAGAAGTGATGTTTCAGGTTTAGTTTGATATCGAGGGGAGGGGAGTGATATTGAAAGATGATGCCCTGAAGTTTGTTGACTGCTGGTGCTCTTTTTGTTGATGTTGCTGTTGTTGTTGGCATTGTTGTTGTTTAACCCAAGGACCTCAACTACCTGCCCGCGAATTAGTACCGGGTCGCATAGAAAGGATAAAGCTTTTACCTTCATTTCTATATTATTGACTAACAATGCAGTCTACACGTTGTTTCTGCAATATATATGTATTACATATGAATAGCGAAGTTTCATGGCTTGGTGGTTAAGATATTCGGCTCACGGTTGCAAGGTCATAAGTTCACTTCCCGGCACCGCGTTGTGTCCGTGAGCGAGTCACTTTCTTTCACGCTGCTCCAGTCCACTCAGCTGGCAAAAATGAGTATTATCTGTATTTCCTTTAACCTACTTTATTCAAAATATTGAAATACCAGGAAGATGCAAGATGGCTTAATGGTTAAGGTATTCGGTTTACGATCGTAAAGTCCTGAGTTCAATTCTCAACGACGTGTTCTGTCCTTGTGCGAGAACCTTTATTTCACGTTGCTCTAGTCCATTCAGCTGGCAAAAATGAGTATTATCTGTATTTCAAAGGGCCGGCCTTGTCACACTCCGTGTCAGGCTGAATCTCCCTAAGACCTACGTTGAGGTTACGTGTCTGTGGAGTGCTCAGCCATTTGCATGTTAATTTCACCAGCAGGCTGTCCTGTTGATCGGATTAACTGAAACGCTCATCGTCGTAATTGACAGTGTCACTTTATATAACAATATACACATATCTTATACTAGGCGTAGGTGTGTCTGTGTGGTAAGTAGCTCACTAACAAACCACATGGTTCCGGGTTAAGTCCCACTACGTGGCACCTTGGGCAAGTGTCTTCTACTATATCCTCGGGCCGACCAAAGCTTTGTGAGTGGATTTGGTAGGCGGAAACTGAAAGAAGCCCGTCGTATATATGTATATATATGTATGTGTATATGTTTGTGTATCTGTGTTTGTCCTCCCAACATCGCTTGACAACCGATGTTGTCGTGTTTACGTCCCCGTAACTTAGCGGTTCGGCAAAAGAGACCTATAGAATAAGTCCTGGGGTCGATTTTCTCGACTAAAAGGCGGTGCTCCAGCATAGCCACAGTCAAAGGACTGGAACAAGAAAAGAGTAAAAGATAAGGGTACTGGAAAATTCCTGGCTTTAAGAGTATCGCAAAGGACCTGGCTGGAGGCCCAACATTCTGAGTTCTTTTACAGGCCTTAAAAAAACTGAAGGACTGTTGCAATAAGTGTGCATCTGAGAGGCGAGTATATTGAATAAAATCATAATTAACTGATTCTCCTGTATTTTCTTTTACCCAAAGCCGGGAATTTTTCAGCACCCACTGTATGTAATATGTGAGCCTGTCTAGCTGAAAACTCGCTCAGTCCTCGTTGCCTCATTCAAGTGAAGCATAAATGCTAATGGGCGAAACGCCTTTAACCCTAAGACATTTGCTGACGATATAGAAGGGTTTTCCCGTTTTGCAGTAGATTTAAAATAAGCTCGAAGCCTTTGGGTATCTCCTGTAGTTTCTGCGCGGGGCAAAGGATGTCTGATATCTATTTCACCTGAATTATATATACTCTTTTGCTCTTTACTCTTTTACTTTGTTTCAGTCATTTGACTGTGACCATGCTGAAGCACCGCCTTTAGTCGAGCAAATAGACCCCAAGACTTGTTCTTTGTAAGCCTAGTACTTATTCTATCGTTCTCTTTTGCTGAACTGCTATGTTACGGGGACTTAAACACACCAGCATCGGTTGTCAAGCGATGTTCGGGGAACAAACACACACACACACACACACAAACACACACACACTCACATACATATGTGCATACATATATACATACATACGATGGGCTTCTTTCACTTTCCGTCTACCAAATCTACTCACAAGGTTTTGGTCTGCCCGAGGCCATAGCAGAAGACACTTGCCCGAGTTGCCACGTTGTGGG